>NC_091119.1:208315297-208615297 GCF_040183065.1 Periplaneta americana | reverse complement strand
CGGGTACTTACGTCATTCACCCATACAAAGCCAGCTATGTATACAATTTACTGACAGAGTCGTTGCCCAGGGTGCGCCATAGGAGGCTGGTCTACGCTACACCCGCGATGAGTTGAGATGATTGTGGAGATGTCACAGGAGAACCGGAGCATCTGGAGAAAAACCCTGTGTTACCTGGGTCACGGACTTGCCCAACACAAGTTATAAATTGGGATACACCGGGGCTCGAACCCGGGTCCACAGGATTGTAAGTCCAGCACTTTAGCCACTAGACCACCGTGGTGGCACATTAGTATTATTGAATCACAAATGTTACAATCTTTGATAAGTGGCCTTTGGAATTGACCACCTTTCACCAAAAGTAATCAGGTCAGGATAGTTAAAATAATGATCATGAGATCTCTGGCCATACAATTGTCATAAAACTATGCGTCCACACCTGTGGAATAACGGTTAGCACATCTGGCCGTGAAACCAGGTGGCCCGGGTTCGATTCCCGGTTGGGGCAAGTTACCTGGTTGAGGTTTTTTCCAGGGTTTTCTCTCAACCCAATATGAGCAAATGCTGGGTAACTTTTGGTGCTGGACCCTGGACTCATTTCACCGGCATTATCACCTTCATCTCATTCAGACGTTAAATAACCTAAGCTGTTGATAAAGCATCATAAAACAACCTACTAAAATAAAATAAAAATAAATAAAACTATGCAAGTCACAACAGATAAATAATCGTGAGATTTCATCAGTTATCAATAAAGAATATATTCCAATATATATCATTTATAACTCTTGGAGTAAAGCCATGTTCACAAAAGAAAATGGTTCTTTTTTATTTGTAATTTGTTCCTCCATTCTTGAAGTCTACATGGTTCTGACTCTCTGGGAAGCTTTTGTCAGTTTGTTGCAAAGATATTACGAAGTGAGAGCTTGTGTCAGCCCCACAGCAAAGCAGCCTGTCTAGCTATTCATAGCCTCAGGTGGTCTGCTAAGCTATAAATAGACCGCGTTGAGTGTGCTGCGAGCAGAACTACAGCTGGTCATGTTTTCAACTTGCATCAGATCGCTCTGTAAACATGCGGTAATGCTATTAGCTTTTGGGCAGAATCAAGAAATTTAACTTTTAAGAGTATTGCAGCTACAGGAAGCTTTCACTTTCTACACTGTCATGTGTTGTCTTATGACGTCATTCCTATTTCTTAAGTGTGTGATAATGATTCGAAGTTGGACTTAGTATTTAAGCAGTTCATTGTTACTGTGCCTAATGTAGGGCTTCACAGAGTGTTGATCTAATTTGAGGGATTTTGATTACAGCCAATACAATTTACGTGACTTGTCAGGAACATACTTATTCAACTTCGAGCATTCCAGAAAATGTTCAGCGTTTAATATTTTTACAGTGTAACAGAATTTGCACAAAATTTGTCCCCTATCTTTGCAGATGTTATGCCAGCAACCGTCTTGTAGCTAGTCTGAAGTGAGGCACTGTTTCTTTTCTTGAATTCTATTGTATGGCTTTTCTCTTACACTGGAGTAGCTTTTGTTTTGTGTTTCTTTGTTCAGAGTCCTCAGTATTTCTGTTTCATATTGGTATTTGGTTTTTCATTGAGTGTGCTATGTCTTGAAGCAGTTGAAGAATGATTCATTCATGAATGAATGTAGAAAAATAATTTCGAAAAACTGATGACTTTCTTCGATCCCATTCTCGTGTTAGTTACGAGTATTGTTTATCATAATGTATGAAAGAATGCAACTTTAACAAAGTCATTATTTAATACATTAGAATGTATACAGATTATGTGCGTGAAAAACCGTTGATCTCTCTATAAAATGAATAGTGGTTGATTGTAACACTTGCTGTGTTGTAATTTATTAATATCAACTGCTGAAGACATATGTAGCAGTTGCTAAGGAGAATATTTTGACATTTCTGCAGGCTTTAATTTAAGATAATGGCGTGTGCTATTGTTATTCTCATACTCTGAGGTCATTTGATGTTCTATTTGAAGAGCCATCAGTTATGAATGTAAGCTAGATATGTTGTGGTTATTTATCTACTCTGTGATGAGTGATGACTTTGTGACCCATATATGGCCATTTTTACAGCTGTTATTTCTGACTTAATCTTGGCCATTTCTAATGAAGGGAAATTAGATTAATATGCTATGGATATTCGTTGGTAGGGGATGATTATTTGCGACTTTGTGAACAGCAGTAAAGAATTTCTACTAACACGACATTTTGAAACTGGATGTGCTGTTGCCTACCTCTTCTAAATATGATTGCACCAAATTAATCTTCATGTCACATTACAGCAGAATTGAAAGAAAATGGTGATATACAACGACATATGGAAGGCTTGAAACAGTAAAAATGATTAAATCACCCTTACAATGCAAGCAGCTGTTAATTTGTGTTGCTGGTAACGTAGGGCTAGGATTTTGATGACCTATAAATCATGAAAAAATGTCCTAAAAACAATGCATTTATGACCTAAAATCTTTCAAAAATGCCCTAAAAATTGATCTTACATAATTGGCTTAGTAGGAAAAGAGGTTTTGTACTACTTAATATTTAGACTAGTAATTAAATTAAATGTTACATAATTTTTCTAAGTAGTACACTTTAATTATTTTATCTGATGTAGTTTCCATGTATGATTGTTCACCTCTGCGTCGGCATGTGGACGTGAGGTCAGCAGTCAGCTGGTCGATCTTGGCCCTTCATGGGCTGTACTTTACTTTTAGTTTCCATGTAGTCCACCACAAGGCCAGTCTTATCCGGAATTAGCAGTTATAGAGGAGTCTATATTGAAGGGGTGGTTGGACTGATCCATTACATGGGGATGTACTACGTTAAAATGGCAATATTTGTGTAGAAAAACGATTAAAATATTATACAAAATAATGGGTATTAATGGACAAAATATGTAAAGAAAATATCAAAGGAAATAAACATTATTTTACATTAATAATGGGGATTTATGGCCAAAATTAAATGAAAATTCCTAAAAAATGACCGAATAAAACAAAAAATGCTCTTATGAGTTGAAACAGGCAAAAAATGCCCTAACAAATATGTCTAACCCTCAGTTTATCACATAACACATAAATACTAAAGCAGCTATGTTTCTGTCTTACTAGAAAAAAGATGCAATTTCATCAAAATCCTAGCCCTACTGATAACGTAGTTTCTTTTAACAGTGTGACAACCTTCACGTGTTGTACTATGTAGCTTTGATAGGGAAATATTTACATGCATGAAAAGAATGTGAGACCTAAGCATTCTGTAAGAAACATAAAATTATGGAAAGGCAGTCTTACATGAGAACTGAGAGTGTACTCTGTTCCATCAAGTGATGTTACTAAAGTCGTTTGTCTGTTCCTAGAGACGAAAGCCATTGTCGCTGGTGCCCTGCAGTAACAACTATGCAACTGAAGCCACATTCGAAATAAAGGTAAAAGGTATGCGTGTGGCAGTGCTCTTATGTGTAGCAGAGTTAATGCCTGCTCCCATTGCAATGTCTCGTCCAGTATTAACCCTTCGTGGATTAGTACAGGAAAGCTTCATTATCAATTACATGCTGTAATATTTTTCACTCTAACGAACATAAGTACGACATTGCTGTGATTGGTTGATACTGTGCAGAGCAATGAAGTGAGTGTATTTTGTTACGGAATTTTGCAGAAGTATCAGTTGTGTGTTCTTGCTTCCCCTTTCCCAGGCCTTATGATAATAGATTTGGGGTAGAATAATCTTAACTGCAGTGAACATGTCTGAAGTATTTTTATCGTTTCTAATATCTTCCTGAAAATAGAGTAACTAAACTTATTGTACGGCATTTTGGAGAGCACTGTTAATAAGTATAATGTTGATGATAATAATTATATCCTAACAGTAATACCAACCTATTAAAATAAGTCTTCCTAATAAGTGTGATTTAAGATTGTCACGTTGTCCAACTCATTCATGTCTTTCACTGCAAACCCAGCATTCTCCAGTCTTTCCTCTTTCTCTCCACATATGATCCATATATCTTAATGTTGTCTATCAGCTGATATCTTCTTCTGCCCGGAACTTTTCTCCGGTTCACCATTCTTTCCAGTGCATCCTTCAATAGGCAGTTTCTTCTCAGCCAGTGATCTAGTCAATTTCTTTTTCTCTTCTGATCAGTTTCGGCATTATTCTTCATCACCCACTCTTTCCAACACAGCTTCGTTTCTTACTCTGTCCATTTCACACGCTCCATCCTTCTCCATATCCACATTTCAAATGCTTCTATTCGTTTCTCTTCACTTCTTCGCGATGTCCAAGTTTCTGTCCCACACTTCACACAGTTCTTTCTCCAGAGGTCCGCAGGAGATGCTCCTTTTCCTATTAAAAGCTTCCTTTGTCATTGTTATCCTCCTTTTGACTTCCTCGCAGCAGCTCATGTTACTGCTTATAGTACACCCAAGTATTTGAAACTGTCCACTTGCTCCACTGCCTCATTTAGAATTCGCAAGTTTACCTTCTTTACTTTCCTTACGGTAACCATGGTCTTCGTCTTGTTTGCAATGTAGTGTTATTCAATGCAATGTGAATTTTGTATTATAGCTAGATATTAGTTCTGTCTAGCACATTTTTTTCTACGAAAAAAAGGTTCCAGTACTCCACAAAATTCATAAGTTAGACAGATTTATAAAATATATCCCGTTCTAAACTAACTGGCCATTGTCGTGCAGAACTCCTTGCTTGGGACCGTATTCGCATGTGGTTAAAGCTGCACAGCAAACAGTTCTGATCCGTCACTTTTCATGTAAACCTGTTTGTTACTTTACAGACTTTCCTTTTCTGTTTTTCACAACTAATCCAATATACATCACATATTCATTTTGTATGAGGTCTCGCCCACCTCATTGAATACTACACAGCTACTATGAAGTAGTCAATATGTATTATTACTATTTAATACGAGAAAAATTCGTACCGGCACCGGGAATCAAACCCAGGACCTCTCAGCTCTGCGTGCTGAGTGCTCTTTCCAACTGAGCTATGCCGAGACACGATCCACGGCGCCGGCCGAACCTCTCTCATAATGCTTTTACGCCTTACTACCTGCATTTGAGACAATACAAGTCATATATGCAGGAGCGCATATTTAAATGACTGTGGCCATATTCAACATCAGTTCATGACAACTGATTACAAAGCATTACGAGAGAGGTTCGGCCGGCGCCATGGATTGTGTCCCGGCATAGCTCAGTTGCAAAGAGTGCTCAGCGCGCAGAGCTGAGAGGTACTGGGTTCGATTCCCGGTGCCGGTACGAATTTTTCTCGTATTAAATAGTAATAATCCAATATAATTTATTGTTATTTGTCTATTGCAGAGGAAAGCTTTGGGATTTGAGCTTTTTGTGATTATTTATATATTTTAATTTAGATATAGTTTCCGTCAATTTAACTTATCACCATTAATGTTCTACTTAGACAAACATTTTCGCTCTCATGAGAGCATCATCAGACCCTTACACTTGATTTCACTTTACATAATTAATTAGTCTTACACAGGAAATGGGATGTGTTATGATCGTCAGATCATAATTTTATATAAACTCAAATAGATGTAATAAATTTGCATTTGTTCTGGTATTCAAGGAAGCTGAAGTTCCCCCCCCCCCCCTGATATCTGCATTTACACTAATAAAGATGGATAGTACCTCCTGTTGCTATTAGTTACATTAGCACGTGATTAGTGCGTAGTTAGTGAGGGTGCAATTGAAAAATTGTACTAAGGAATTTCTTTCGTGATGTTAATCAATCAATCAATCAAAGGACATTATGGAGCATGTCGATTTCACAAAACACTTCCACTCTGTTCTGTCTTTTGCTAGTTCCTCGCAGTTTGTAATTCCCATTTCCATACATTCCTTGTGAATTTCATCTTTCCATCTACTTCGAGGTCTTCCCAGTGGCCTTCTGTTAAAGGTGTTCATATATATTCGTTTTGCCCTGCTGGAGTCATCCGTACGTATAACATGTCTGCTCAATTCAATCTTCTGGTCCGTATTACATCTAAAATTGACAGTTGATTATAAAGTTTGTGAATATAATTTATTATGTTGAATTTTCCACTTATTTTTAAGTGGGTAAAAAATTGGACCAAAAATTTTCCTCAACACTTTGTTTTCAAAAATCATTAATTTGTGTTTTCCCTTTTTAGTTAAGGTCCATATTTCCGATCCATATAATAGTACAGGTTGACTTAATGTTTTGTACAAAATGATTTTTTAATTACTGGTTAAAAAACGGGAAGATAAAAACTTGAGAACAGAATAAAAAGTTTATTATTATTATTATTGTTGTTGTTATTATTATTATTATTATTATTATTATTATTATTATTAATCAACCAGTCAATTAATTCTAAAGGCTTGATCTCGTCTCTTCACTCATGTTTCTCTTCCTCTGCACTTCATTCTACTGAGCATGTCTTTCAAGTATTTTCTTTTAGTCTTCCTCTTTCTTTCTTGCCATAATTTTTCCTTCCATATATTTTGTCAAGTTTGTTTATACACGCTTTAATCCACTATATTAACTAGAAATGTGTTATGTCTGATTGTGTGACCAATGAATTTTCATTAAAATTTTCTCTAATTTCTTCATTAATGTTTTGTTTTCGTTTACAGTACCCGTTTAAAAACATCAGTATTTGACTCTTTATTCCTCCAATTGATTTTAACATTCCGCACCAGATCCACGTTTTTGCGCCTTCTGAATTGTTATTTTCTTGTTTTTTTTTTTTTTTGGCTTCTGAATGATCATTTTCTTGTTTTCCAATTTTCCACCTTCCACATTTATCAATCAATCAATCAATCTTCTTAATATATCCAGCTGTTTGCTGACAAAATAAAGTCCACTATAGTCCACTATAGTCTATTCAGTTGTTGTTTTTCACGAGAAATGAGGGGTATTATATAATAATACACTTAAGATAACATTTTAGTAAATGTTTTCCTTATCATCAGCATCAACATCATCATTATGATTATTGTCATTATTATTAAATTATCAAATTATTATTGATTCTAGTTCACATTAACACTTTGATTGAAAACTTAAAATTATCATCATCATTATCATTATATGACTTTCTTAAACAAATAGCAAAGAAAGTTGGGTAAGCAGTAACAGCGATCCTTGCAGTTCAGTGTTCATTTGATGTTTATGATGGATAATGTTGTTCATCATGTTGCAGCCATTCCGCTTGCACCGACTAGATTCGGGGCCTTCAAACACGGTGAGCGTGACGAGAGACGATGCCTTGCACATGTACAAACAGATGCACACGATCAGGAGGCTGGAGACAGCTGCTGGCAATCTATACAAGGAGAAGATCGTCAGGGGATTCTGCCATCTTTACTCAGGCCAGGTCAGTTGAGTCAACGTTTTATTTAAAATGTTCATCATAATTGTAAAACTTCATGACTGAGAGGAATGCAATTAATTCCTCTAACCTCCCAAGTCCTGAGAGTATAATACAATATAACTGCATTTGTGACCTAACTGTAACCTGCAGAATTTTGCCAGCATTTTTCCTCATGTCAATGACTTTTTTTTGAAGTGTAAAATTATATTGAACTTTAAAAATAAAACAACAAATGTCTCAGGACTCAGAAGGCTAAGTTGTCCATTCCACAGATGTAGTCGAAAACTGAAGATTAATGTGTGAGTTGTGTAATTTATACATTGATTACAGCCAACGTCTTCATCCGTTGACCCTGACTGGTGTAGCTGTCATCAGTGTAATGAGTTTGTGAATTGGCTACAAGTCCAGTAATGTTAATGATCAATAGATATTTGTTTTTTGTTGCAGTATTAATATTACCTAGAATAAATGTTTGATTTAATAAACCAGATTGTCTATTTACATATGCAATGCTTTGTTATAATGTTATGTTTAATGAACCAATGAAAACATCAGAATAAAAAAATTGAGATTGTTACAACGATAATGTAGCCAGAAACGAGAAAGTTTCAAAGTGCATAAAAATTTACTTCTCCACCCTTCGAATGCAATATAAAGCTAGCAGATGTTTGCAGTACATTCCAAATACTGTATACAGATGGCTGTTTCATATTGAAGGCATGCAAGAGAAGAAGACTATGCTGCTGTTATTTACTAATTTCTGTCACACCTTTTAAATTATTCCAGATGAATGATTTTTCAGCATAGAACATAGTGAAATGCAGAACTGGTAAAATGAAGTTAGAAGTTTAGTTTGAAGAAAACATTTTCTAGTTTTATTAATGAAGAACACATAAGTTTTGTAACAGATATACATATAAAGCAAATGTATATTTTGAAATTGATCCTCTTTATGAACAATACTTTCGAATACACAGCCATAAAATGCTTGATAAGGAACAGACAAGTTGCGTGAACCATATATGCACTCGATGACTTTGGAATACATCAGTAACTGTGCCCCGGATGAAGTGTGCATTGTGTGCACAGGAAGCGTGCGCCGTGGGGATGAAGGCAGCCATGCGTCCTCAGGACTCGATCATCTCAGCGTACCGAGTGCACGGCTGGACCTACCTCATGGGGGTGGAGCCCCTGGGAGTGGTCGCGGAGCTGACGGGGCGCCAGTCTGGCTGTGCACGGGGCAAAGGTGGCTCCATGCACATGTACTGCAAGAACTTCTACGGCGGCAACGGTATTGTGGGAGCACAGGTATGTGAAGAATTATGTTCACCTTTGTTACATTTATTTAAGTTAAGAGGAAATTTAATTTTGTGGAAAATTTAGTAGTGCTGGAAATTTCACTGGTTTGTTGCGTTTATCAATAACGCAATCTCCTCTTTTTCAAGATTGATGCTTCCACATTCATATAGATTTGTTATATACATGTCATTTTATATTAAATGGAACAAATTCGAATGAAATTGAACTTGAGACCTCTGATTTGTTTTCTTTCCCATCTCGGAAATAGAAACAAGTCCTGGGTACTACTTTAAGAAATGATTGTTGCTCTGTTGTAAAACTTGTTGAATATCCTCATGTAATAAAACATATTTTGTTTGTAGTAAGAAAATTTGATGTAGGCTACAGTCAGACCTGGATTTTACAGTTTTGAAGAGTTTACTTAAAATAAAATCAATGCAAAATCAAGGAAAATGTAAAATCAAGGAACTTTAAATCCACATGGGTTTTGATGCTACACACGTTGAAGTAATATACCTAATTGATAGGTTAGCATCAGGATATCTGCTAACTTGTATATACGCTTAATATTAATATTAACCTATTAACACAGTACAGAAATATAAACATTTTAACTTTGCAAAAGTAAGTTTACTAAGTACTCTGTTTTTAATTAACTAAATTCTAAATTGATCTTGTCCCTTCCTCGAAAATATTTGGGAAAGCTCAGCTTACCCTGCCTACCTTGATGCTTTGCCACTGATTTGCCGACTAACTACATACCGGTATTACACTAGTCAGACTTCAGATGCATACAAACAACTGTTCTTCCTCTAACACATATCATCAAGTAAGATGTACTGCCTGATAAAAGATGTACATATCAGCCAGAACCTCAATCAGATGATGTTAAGCTTCATGTTTTCTGTTCCCTATAGCAATAAATGATGCAACAGTTGTGTGGTGTGACGTGTGTGCACAGGTCCCTCTAGGAGTGGGGATAGCATTTGCAGCGAAATACTCCGGATCCGACGGCGTGTGTTTGGCACTTTATGGTGACGGTGCTGCCAACCAGGGTCAGATATTCGAAGTATATAACATGGCCAAGCTGTGGGACATCCCCTGCATCTTTGTTTGCGAGAACAATGGCTATGGAATGGGCACCAGTTCAGAGAGGGGGTCGGCCAGCACTTTGTATTACACGAGAGGCGACTACATTCCTGGGATCTGGGTATGTAGTCACTTAATTTACAAGTAGGAACAATTTTGTCAGTCAAATCCTCAAATTTATGATTTTAAAAAGTTCAGATTTGGGTTGCTTTTACAAATTTTAAATGAAATACAGTAGAACCCCGATTATCCGTCACCCTATTAACTGATTGGTGGATTATCTGGCGTTTTTTTTTTCTTTGCTACAGAAATATATGAAGTACTGTACATTGTAGTATTTAGTATTTAGTAGTAGTATTTATTTATTTAACCTGGTAGAGATAAGGCCATCAGGCCTTCTCTGCCCCTCTACCAGGAGATTCCAACTATAATCTATACTAATAATAAATCTGTAGCCGAAATTTTTCTGGTAATTTTCGATTTTCCAAAACTAATTGGTCCTAACATATATAATTAACCACCCTGAAACCGAAAATCGCTTTTTTGAAATTTTTGTTTGTATGTCTGTCTGTCTATCTGTATGTTTGTTACCTTTTCACGCGATAATGGCTGAACCGATTTATATGAAAATTGGAATATAAATTAAGTTCGCTGTAACATAGATTTTAGGCTATATGGCATTTAAAATACATTATTTAAAAGGGGGGTTATAAGGGGGCCTGAATTAAATAAATCGAAATATCTCGCTTATTATTGATTTTTGTGAAAAATGTTACATAACAAAGGTTTCTTTAAAAATAATTTCCGATAAGTTTTATCCCTTGAAAAATTTTGATAGGACTGATATTTAATGAGATAAATAAGTTTTAAAATTAAAATAACTGCCATCTAAGGCCGTGTAATGAATTAAAAAACAAATGACTTCGTCTATAAGGGGCCTTGGACAGCAACAATCGAAAGCTATGAAAGAAAGCCTACAGATAATGTTTCTGTGTTTGTATGAAGTAATATCAGAAGCTAAATTAACCGATTTGTATAATTAATTATTAATTTACCATTGGAAAGTGTAGTTTCTCTAGATGGACATAATGCTATAATGTTATTACAGTAACTTCTGAGTGAATCGAGGACAGGTAAGATTAAAATAGCTTCTTATGCATAGAAAACTTGATAGGCTATTCTGTACATTCGTTTCCTGTATTTCCTAAAATAATTTTTATGACCAAATGAGTGTCTCTGGATCAAAATGATCGCATTTTAATTATGCAAATACAATTTAAATTAAGTAACATATTAAACGATTTATCCTTATATCAAACACGAATGTTCCCTGGATCAAATGTCCTATTTTAATTATGTAATTACTTTATATTTATTTCTAATGGGTGCAGCGGAGCGCACAGGTACGGCTAGTATGAAGAATAAAATTACAATTAGTAATTAAATTTACAATTGCAATTACAAATAAAATTACAATTAGTATTAAATTTACAATTACAATTACAAGTAAAATTACAATTAGTATTAAATTTACAATTACAATTACAATAAAAATCAAAGTACGAAAAGATTACCTCACTAATTAAAGCTAGATAATTTATCATACAAAAACAAAGAATATTTTATATTTACTGAATTACAAATTAAACCTAGAATAACAAAATTGTATAGTGATGAAATTACTGGATATTGAAATATTTTGTGATAGATTAAGGAAACTATTTACAAGAAATCAATTACTGACCAAGTGCCTGGTAAGTTTGCGTTTGAATTCAATTTTATTTCGACAGTCCCTGATGCTAGCAGGTAGCGAATTCCAGAGTCTTGGCAGGGCTATTGTGAAAGAGGATGAGTATGAGGAGATGCGATGGGATGGTATTGTTAGTATTGTTTCATGGCGAGAGCGTGTGTTCAGATTGTGGTGGGAAGAAAGGTAAGTGAAGCGAGACGACAGGTACGAAGGAATAGAAGAGTTCAAGATTTCGAAGTGAAGGAGAAGTGAATGTAAATTTCTTTTCTTATCTAGATTAAGCCAACCTATTGTTTCCAGGGATGGGGTAATATGATCATATTTACGAACATTGCTTACAAAACGTACACACAAATTATGAGCACGTTGAAGTTTCGTTTTGTCGCTGGAGAGGTCAGTCAGTAAAATGTCAGCATAGTCAAAATAGGGAAATACAAGTGTCTGCACAAGGGACTTTTTTAAGCAGGAGGGGAAATGAACATTGTATTAGCAAGTTATTTTTTCTAAAGAATATTATTACTCAGTATGGTCTACTGTTCGAGTTGTAACTTCTATATAAAATGTCTTCTACAGGTGTCAAAAGATACCTTCTTGTGCTATGCACTAAAAAAAAAAAAGTGTAAATAATTGAGTGGTTTGGAGAAAGAGAAACTGTGGCTCATCTTGCATCAGAATACAAGATTGTAGTGTAAAAGGTATGTAAATCTACAATACTATCTTTCCGCAGACAACCGTTACAAGAAGTTTCCTTGTCTCTTGATACCTGTCGCTGACAACCAGACTTAAATTAGTGAACTTCTGATCCGCTACCTGGCGTCTTAAATACAAGACTATGGAGGAAATTACGGAAGTGTAAGTATCATTCACTAAATTTATGAAAATCTTTTATGGTACGAATTATCCTATTTCTTCGTCCCACCTCCTTCATTACTGCGGATAATAGAGGTTCTACTGTAATTATATGGGGTTATTCAGAAGTTAGAACACTTGTTAAATCACTTCGGTAAAAGTAGCATTTAAATTAAAGTAAGAAACCATTTCATGTACAAAAGGGGGAGTTTTAGGTCATGCAGTTGCTTTGAAATGCAACACATCAAAGCTGTTTTTATGTATTGTTCGGAATAATAGTTATGCTGGCTGGGTTATCATGAATGCAATAGAGAATTTTTCATGAACTGAGAAGATTTAGAAAATCTGACTGGTTAGCTTGAAGGAAGATGGATTCTTTTGTTTTCTTCCAGGTGGATGGAATGGACGTGCTGGCGGTTCGAGAGGCTACACAGTTTTCCATCAACCATTGCATCTCCGGGAAGGGCCCCATGGTTCTGGAGACAATGACTTACCGTTACAGCGGACATTCCATGTCTGACCCCGGCACTAGTTACCGGACCAGGGAAGAAGTTCAAGAGGTCCGGCAGACGAGGGACCCCATCACGTCCTTCAAGGAGAAGATTCTTACGACAGGTCTTGTGACAGCTGATGAATTGAAGGTAACATTTATGTATTATTTTCTGTTTGATATTCTGTACATAAATACTTGTGCAAGTGTTAAATAATCGAGAGATATAAAGAAAGAGCATATTAATATTGTTATCCAGGATTTTATTTTGAATGTTGTTGTTGTTTTCTAATGCCAGGCGTTTGACAACAAAGTCATTTGACCTCTTGCACTCCAATATTTTTCAAAGATATTATCATGGTTAGCTACTGAAGCACAGATTTTGAGGTGTTCCGAATCCATTTCTTGGTTTGAGTTGCACAATGGGCAGTTAGGGGACTGATATATTCCAATAATTTCAAGGGGAAAATTGTTCCGGGGCCGGGTATTGGGTGTCGGGTGGAGTTCCCGGGTAGCTCAGTTGGTAGAGTTCTGGTACGTTCAACCAAACGTCCCGACACCCGGCCCCGGAACAATTTTTCCCTTGAAATTATTCAAATCTGCTTTACAGGGAGCTTTACCTGAAAGACTAGATTTGCATGATATATTCCAATTCTATGCAGGTGTTTGGCCAAACAATCATGGCCTGTGCCAATCTAAATGCAGCTACAGACGACTTTCGTGGTGAATCGGGAATTAACTGGGGATTATGATGCAGAGAGTTCCATTTTTTCCCATGCGATTATGTTATCAAATTTTGTTTGTTGAAATCTAAGTATGTAGATTTTTCCCATGCGATTATGTTATCAAATTTTGTTTGTTGAAATCTAAGTATGTAGATTTAATAAATCTTTTCACAGAGTAATACGTAGATTTAGTAACAGGTCTGTAAGTAGCAGTGCTGCCCTTCTTTGCTAAAGCATCCGCATTCTCGTTTCCCAGGATTCCACAATGGGATGATATCCATTGGAATACAATTCTTTTATTGAGTGATATTAATTGAGAGAGGATTTTAGTTATTTCTGCTGTTTGAGATGAAGGTATGTGTCTAGAGACTATTGATAGAATAGCTGCTTTGGAGTCTGAGAATATAACTGCATTCTTAAATTTATTGATGTGGCATAGAAGATTCCTGAGACTTTCATTTATTGCAACGATTTCTCCATCAAAACTTGTTGTTCCTTATCCAAGAGATCTATAAAGTGAGAAGAGACAGCATGTAACACCTGCACCGGCACCTTGTTCTCTGGAGATCAAGGATCCGTCTGTGTATAAATGAAGCCAGTTTTGTGGAGGGTATCTAATATTAATTGTCTCTAAAGACAATTGTTTCATTATTTCAGTGCTTACTTCTGATTTCAGTATTTCTTCTGTTAAATTTAGATTATATTCTATATTTAATAGAGTTAAAGGGTTTGGTTTAATTTGTAAGTTTTCTTTTAAATTCGGGATATTGATTTTCTGTTTTAATTCTTGAACAATGGCTATGAAACTTTTTTGAGTTTTCAATCTACAGAGAGGACTGTATGAATGCCAATTGTTACCTGGTAATCTGATAAGTTTTTCATATTGAATCATTTTGAATGTAATAACTATCATTGCAGTGCCTGATAATGCCCAACTTTCTTCTGGTATTTCTGTACTACTTTTCTATTTCTTGCATTTCCTTGTGATCTCCGAGATATTAGCAATGTCAGTTTTGCTTTTTTTTAGTTCTGACTCTAATTCCTCTCCTTTGTAACTTCTCAGGCTGCAGTTTTTAGATCCTTTATCTTAAATCTGTTTTGTCGTCAGTAGAATCAATCTAGAATCCAGTGGCGTATACTGGTTAAAGGGTTTGGGCTACCACTGACCCTATTATTACACAAAATATATTTTAAAATCCCTATAATAAAATTCCTTACATATTTATGTGAATTCCAGACGTCTTGATTGGGACGAAAATACGTTGATGACTTCGTCCTTGAAATTACAGTTGGGCCACTTGCAAAGTTTCTGTAGAAATGACTTTTCAATGGATATTAGTGCCAAGTCGGATAAACGTTCTTGCATATGAGTTGATCTACAGTAGGATTTTATTCTCTTCAACGCAGAAAATGTTCTTTCTACCGATGCTGACCTAGCTGGTATTATCACAATTAATGTTGCCAATTTAAGGACTTCAGGAATAACTTGGTTCAGCTGGTTTTCATATATGGCAGATAATATTTCATGGATAGGTTTGTTCGAAAAATCAAAGACTTCTGCTGAATATATTACACTTAATTCATTTTTCAAACGCACTTGATCAAAGTGACCGTTATAGGACTGAAATAATTTGTGTAGTGCCTCATTCGGGAAGTTTTCTCTATAAGCAGAAAATTTTTGAGAATCTAGAAGATGTGTGAACTGAAGCTTTCCATAATCAGAAAATCTGTCAGTAATTTCCATGTGCATACGATCCAGTATGCTGTAGTACAGCTGCCTGTATTTCAATTCATCATCTCCTTTTCTTCGCTTTAATGGTGGTTCCATTGTATTGGCTGAAGAATTTTCATTTTCCATATTACTCCATATGGACGGAAACCCACTACGTCTGAACTCGGATATAGTATTTTTTTTTAACTTTCATACCTCTTGCAAGTAGTATGCTATGTCTAGACTTTTTGTCTGAAGAATATTGTAGAGCACATCTGTATGTGCGAACACTCTAGCATAGACTTCAAGAAGAAATATATTCTGAAACTGTGTGAAAAAATTCAAATATCCTTGAGCCTGCACATTTACAGCATCATCCCAGTTTTCTTCAGAGTCATTACAAATGATATTTTTAAAGAAAGCAGTCCGTTTTTCTCTGTATTCCTTTACTGTATTTACAAGCCGAGATGTAAAATTCAATCTAGTTGGTACTACTTTTGGGAGTTTCTTGTTCATAAATTCCTTGAGTTTTCTGATCTTTTAGGAGATGATGAGAAAAATGCAGTTAAACCCGACAGTGTTTTGAAAAAAATGCGGCATTCTGGAATGGATGAAGTAGTTTGTTGCAAAACTAAATTGAGAACATGGCTGTAACAATGGACAAATAGTGCTTGAGGATACTTTTCTTGAACTTTTGTTTTTAAGCCATTAATATTTCCCGCCATAACTGAAGCACCATCGTATGTCTGTGCAATTAACTTATTGCCGACATTGTATTCTGCTATAACACCTTCCACATGCTGAAACAAAGCAGCAGCAGTTTTGTCCGAACTGACATTTGTGAATATAAACCGTTCTTGAACATTGGCAGTACTGTCGACGTATCTTAAAACAGTGGACAATTGACTCTGATTAGAGCAGTAACTTGTTTCATCAACAACAATGGCCACAAAAGGTTTTATGTTCTTTATCATAACCCCACTTATAGCAAATATTAAGTCATTCTGAATTGCGGGAGAAGTACCACGAAATACTGTTGAACTCTCAAGATGATTGGCCAGTAAATGGTCAAATTCACTTAAGGAACTTAAATATTCAATATAATTTCCTATATTGTCTGATTCCACACTCTTGTTATGACCCCGAAAAGCCAATTCTTGTTTTCCTAGAAAGCAGACTGTGTTAATAAGATGCAGTAAAATCTCCCGATTTTTTTTTCACAAGAGCATTGTGTTGGTTGATGTGTAGAGCTTTTCGCTTATCTAGCTGTAAATCAATTCTTGTCTTCCCAAAGTTTTGGTGTAATGGTTATGCTGCCATGGCTTGACTGGTGAGGATATTAGTGACTGTGTTGCGTGGCACTGTAGGATTTTAAAAATAGAACATCTTTACTTCCTACTAAGTTGTTAAAGCGATCGTTCTGTTGCAGAAAATGGAAAATGAGATCAGAGTTGTAGTAGATGAAGCTGTTAAGAAGGCGAAGATGGACAGTGAGATCGGACTGGACGAGCTGACGTGTGACGTGTACTCTGCACCGCTGGAGCCCACAATCAGGGGCATAACCCCGTGGACCACGCTGCAGCACAAAAGTCTTGGGCAAGCTGTGAATCTCCATTAGAACAGAATGATTGATGGTCAGGATGTTAATTTCGTTTTGATGGTTCCTCAGTGAAATGTAATGTAGATGTGAAATAAAACAAGTATTGACAACAAAAAGTGACGTTTTTCAATAGAGAAACCTCAAAAGTTGTACTCACTTGTCAGAGTTAAAATTTCCTTTCGATAGCAATTTATCCATTCCTCTTAGAGTATAAAATAATATCCGCAGCTACATTATCACTTAAACTGGATTATTTTATACAGGAATTCGTTTCCATGCCAGATTTTTCCAGAGCTGGGGCTCTCATGAAGTCCAGGGTCCCTTTTCTAGACCATGCCAGCCTCTGCATTAGTTTTCTGTGTAACACTCACACTGGAGCGCGATGCTTGGATGAAGGGAGGGACAGATCTTGCACATGCGAAGAGTGACTGATGTGTCCTGCAGCAGAGAGCAGCCTCATGGATTTCATTTTTCGGCAGTGAGTGAGTATTATATTCATAATATCTTCTGTATTTCGTTTGCTTGCTTTCGGTTGGTTATTTAAAAACAGTGCAGCTCACATCTGATTTCTCGCACGTGCCGCGCTCCCCTCCACAGCATCACCAGGCCTAGAATTTTCCCACGACCAGCGACCTATATAAGTGCACTGCAAGGTTCAGTTCAGTCCAGCTCGGATAGCTTATCTTAGCTAGTCTAGCAACGCATTGATAATCAATTTACTTTTATAGACCAGTTCCAGTTGACTTTTACCCACAACCAAGATTGTTTCTCAACACTTTAAAATGTCAAAGAAACCATCGGAGCTGAATTTAGGAAGAGGAAAACAAGCTGCACGGTCATCATCTTTCATATTATCATGGCTAAGCACAAAATGCCTTAGTGAAGGTAAGCTAATTATTTTTGTTATAGAAATAAATAATTTTTTTAATTGTTCTTTAACGACACACATTTATTGTATTGAACACGCACTGAAACCATAACAAAACACTTTAAGGGTTACTTATGTAAAAAGTCAACTTTTAACTTTAACTAATTGCTTTAATATTTTTATGCTCGACCATGCCGAAATGTAGTAATTATACACCTGGTAGCAGCCCTTTAATGGACCTCATTAAAGTACACCTATTCATTAAAGTTCAGGTGTTCCACCAATCAGAAAACACCATTGTAGCAATATGAAAGCGCAAGTATCGATTATTCTCGGATATGCAATCGAAAGACAACTAGCGAAACATCACGGAGGCTGGAAATCCAATACTGTCGCAGAAGGTTATGTTCTGTTACTATAATAATTAGCGTTAATTGTAAATAATATTCAAATAAATTCAATTTGTCATCTCGTTTTTCAATGTCTAAATCAATTTCAAGGTTATATCAAGATTAATGTTTATCTTACTCTCTAGATTATATCAAGGTCAATGACATTTGTTTCTCGGAAAAAATCAATACTTTCGCGTCTGCGCACATCTCACAATTTACGAAATATTGCACAAGGTCAGTTCCACTCCCCAGTCAGATAAGAATAACATGAATACTTATGAATAATTTCAAGTTAGAAATATGGTCGAGCACAAAAAGTCGTATGAAACTTGACTATAATGGTAATTAAGACGCTCGTATGAAGATTATGAAACTCGCGCTCGTTTCATAAACAAACATACTCGCGTCTTAATTACTACCATTATAGGCTCGTTGCATAATGTACTATTAGCCAATAACTTTATCTTTAACTAGTTTCTTTTTTATTCAACTCTCCCAAGTCTAGTACATTTTCAAATACAACAATAACATGCGGTATATGCCAACTCTCCAGTATTTTCCTTAATTTTCCTGCTCTCTGGTTCCAGACCCCAATGAAGACAACGAAAAGGGAAAACAAGCAACTGAAGGCAGGACTAGTCTTATCAACCTGATGGCGTAAGAAAGGATTTTCCTTGTTAGTCTCTGGATTTCGAATATAGTGTGAAGGATCCAGGAACATGGCCAAGATACTGTTCGACTCACAGAAATGTTTCATTATTAAAACTCTAATAGAAACTCCAAAGACTGAGCCTGATTTTACTAAACGTAACACAAGGGCAATAACTTACTAGGGATTAGTTTTTTAAACAACTCCCAGATGAAAAACAGGAGAAAGAGCTTGGTTGTTATACAGCTCTAGCAAAAATGCGTTGTTTTGCTTGCCATGCAAACTGTTTTCTAACACTTTCTCAGGTCAAAATTTGTCGTTTTTAGTTAAAAGAGGAAGGGTTCAGTAAGTGGAAAGAAGTTAGTGAGAGAATTCTTGAACACGAAAGAACTTTGGCTCATAAAAAATGATTTTGTACCTGGAAAATTCTTGAATGTTCTCTTACTCTTAGAACCGATATTGACAAAGATTTGCAGAACCAAATAGTGGAAGAAGAGATTCACTGGAAATCTGTTTTACATTCAATCGTGGATGTGATAATGCATTTGGCAAAACAGGGTAGCCCTCTACCGGGATTACGTGAAAATCTTGATTTCTCCGATCGTAGATGTGGAAAATTCTTAAATACAGTCGAACTTGTCTCACAATACCATCCAGCACTACAAGAACACGTTAACCATCATAAAAGGACAAGTTAGCTACTTTTCTTCTAGCGTTCAAAATGAATAACTGAAAATAATTGCTGGAAAAGCAAAAGAACAATTCGTGAATGACATCAAAGTAGCAAAATATTTCTCTAAGATGATTGATTGTACTTCAGATGTGAGCCACCTAGAGCAAATGCCTCAAATAATTAGGTATGTAAAAATTTGAGAAAACAGCCCTGGAATTGTTGAGATTTCATTGACTTCTTCAATGTAAGCCAAAAAACTGGAGAAGCACTCAAAGAGCTAATTCTACAAAAAGTAACTGATGATGATTTAACTGTAAGCAGCGATATTGGAGTCTAATTGATCTCCTCCCATGTATCTGCATATTACATCAGCTTGGGGGGACTTCTGCTCTGTTGTTACATGTATGTCCGAAGAGTACGGTATGGTGTTGAACCTCCTCTGTTGCAGCCAAAGCAAGAATCTTCAGTTACTGTGTTCAGTCAAGTATGTCCTATGTTGTCAGCCCTGACCTAGCTTTGTAAAATAAGGAATACCGTTCATAATAAAAGAAAGATCATCTGGATGTGAAGTGTGTGTTGCTATTCAATAAATATGAGATGAGAACAGCCTGGAATCTAGCATAGAAATAATTATTTTCACATTATAACCGAGGCAGAGCATTGCGTCATATAATTAAACTACCAAAAAATCGAACCCAGATTTACAGACGGTGGAGTATTTTATTACCACAACAGACTGCTGAAAGCTTCATAAAATTAGTAGTGTAATATTTTGAATGCTTATATGAGAGTTGTAAATAAAGTAGTGCCAACATAGACAGTACGAACATATTATTGAACTTACATGGAAAATACATTTACATCCCTTCAATATAATCACCAGCATGTTGCTGTATATTTTGCCAAATCCGTGGTAACTGCTGAATGCCGTTAGCGAGGTTGTTTCTGTTGATCTCTCTGACGGACTGGTCTACTGCGTGAAGCACTGATGCAATATCTGGAAACTCTTGCCTCTAAGCGGTTCTTTCAACCCTGGAAACAAGTTGTATTCATATTCATATTTATTGTCATCATACGGCTTTCAGGTAGTGGTTTCCCTCACATTTCTGCATATGGTCCATCACTACCTTGCTTACATTCCATCATATTTCTCTTATCATCTATGTCTCCCCAAATCTTCCAATTACCTAAAGTTTAACCCTGCTTCTGTCTGTTTCTTCCTCCATCCTTTCTGATGTACAGTATTTACAACTCTTAACCTTCTTTATCATCCTTCAATATAATTCCCGAATGCTATGCAATACTGTCCACCTTACTCTTATATAGAAACATTCTCGTCTACATCTACTCCTCCATCTCTACTACTATCATTGTCATCTTTCATTATTGTTATCCCTACTTTTATGTTTATCGTTAAAACCTTTTTATCTCTGACTAGTATTCACTAATATTTCTACTATCTCATGTACTTTATCTTCTTATATTATTTGTCTCAATTATTATTGCAATGTTCTAATGATTGTGATACCTCCTTGCTATTTATTGGATAACTTTTACGGTTCACTCTCACTACTTGCACTCACTTTCTGCCTCCTCACTTCCCCTATTTCCCCTCTCAATTACATCAAACCCTATCTATTACTTACATGCTATCTCCAACTCTTATTAGTCTCACTACCATGTTGCTTTTCTTCTCTCTAATTTACTCTATTGATCTTCTATTAACACTTCATTACTTGTTCCTCTATATTATTCACAGTTTCACTTCAGTTACACTAATTGATCTAATATTCACATTTTTGACCGCATCTAATGCCTCAGACCAAGTCAGATTTCTCCTCTAGTTCACTTGTTACACTTCACACGTCTTAGTTTGCACTTCCTTGTTTGTTTAACTATCACATAACTGGTTGAATTTTTATACAAGTTTCATCTAGTTTTTCGCACATCATTTTTAGTTCCCTCTCAATATCACCCACGGTTGCTGGACTTTGACCATCTGTGCTCTCGTCTGTTGTATTCTCGACTTCTTTCTTCTCTTCGTCGCAGTCTCTTTCATAACTTACACTCGCAAAGACTCCTTTCCTTATACTCTCCATATTCCCCTTAGATGATTGTCCTATTATTCCCAACCCTGGACTCCTCTCCTTCTCTTTCCTTGGAAACCAGTCGTAGTCACAAGGATTCATGTCAGGGGAATACGGGGTGTTCCAATACTTCCCAATCCCATCTCTGTAGCAATTCAGCCTCTGCTCCTGTGGATTGTGTCTCAGGAAATATGAACGTTTGCATCACATAGCTGGACATAGGTTGTGTTGAAAATGTTAGTAGTACACTGCATTGACATTTTGGTCTTGAAGTACGGCATGGCTAATGATAACACCTTCACTTTCAGATGCCACTATCAACATGATTTTCACCCTAGAGGGTTCATCGCATTTTTTTTTTTTGGACGTGGTCATCCTTTGTGGTGCCATCATTAAACTGACGCTTTAGTTCAGGCTTGTATGCTCTTGCCCACGTTTCGTCAATGTTGCAGGAATACGTCCTCTTCGTTGTGGTATCTGTGTAGGTGCAGTTGAGCTATTGCGTATCGGTGCCACTTCTGTGCTTCTGTCCGGTTATGACGAAACCAGCATGCTGCAATTCTTCTCATGTGGAGGCTGTGTCACACAGTTTGATGACAGAGCCCAACCTCCATAGATCATTCTCGTACACTCCAGCGATGGTCAACGGCATGGAGACCTCGCACTAACTCCACTTATTCGTCACAAATGAAGAGACGATCTTTGCGAGCCACATGTGCCATCTCATTCCAACCCCCTACAAAATCCAGAGACCCTCTTGCAACTATCCGATACGGTAGTGCATCGTTACCACAAGCTTCAAGTAACCCTTGATGACATTGGCGTGCATTTCTACCACGAGCTAACTCGATTCTTATCCATGATCGCTGCTCAAGTTTAGTAAACATGCTTTAGAGCAATTAAAAATAGTGCTCTACATTTAACCACCCACAATAACAACATCAGTTGTCATAGCAACTGGTTTTATCATTCGGTACATCGACAATATCTCCAACTACGATCATCAGTTGTCGCGATTGCGCATGACCCATTCTCGGCAGTGTTGCCACTACTTTATTTACAACCTGTGTATAATGTACTGCTATGATATCTGCCCAATAATTGATGACCCATCAAAATATATGCTGCTTTTGTGCTAAATCTATGAGTTTGTAATATTGGACAATTATGCTTGACTATCCATTACTCTTTCGTGATCATATTAACACTAACATATTATATAGTCAGTAAATGAAATTGAGAATCAAACTTTAATTTCTCCCTTACACTTCTATGCTTTGTAATGCACAAAGGTACAGCAACCATTCAATCGACAATTTAGACCAAAACTGGACAACATTCATTCAAAAGAGAAATTGTGCTGAATATCTAGATGTTGAACTCGAGACTGTAATTGTTACCAACCTTAACAATGTATTCATTTTGTAATTTGAAACAATTTTTAAAATATCCTTTGAGTTGTTAACGACCCCATAGGCTGATATGGATTAAATACAGGAGAAAACACTATGAAATACGAGAGACTGAAGAAAATGTGTATAAGAATACTGAAACCTGGCAACTCTAGTGGTGGTGGTGGTAGCAATAGCTTATTTAACGATACTTTGAACTGCAGAGGTTATACTGAATTGAAATTTAACATCAGCAAGAAATAACAAAGTGACAAATTTTGCCTGGATTCCTCCATCAGAGCAGGGTTGTTTTAATAATAATAATAATAATAATAATAATAATAACAAACTTCAAGGATTGAGGCACTTTTGGCTCATTCCACTTCGAAATTGTAGTAGTTTTACTGAACAATAATAATAATAATAATAATAATAATCCATTCATAGTGTTCTGCCCAAGGGCAGGTCTTTCACTGCAAACCCAGCTTTCTCCAGTGTTTCCTCTTTTCTCCGCATATGATCCATATATCTTAATGTCGTCTATCATCTGATATCTTCTTCTGCCCCGAACTCTTCTCCCGTTCACCATTCCTTCCAGTGCATCCTTCATTAGGCAGTTTCTTCTCAACCAGTTCCTTTTTCTCTTCCTGATCAGTTTCAGCATCATTCTTTCCAACACAACACAGCTTCGTTTCTTATTCTGTCTGTCCACTTCTGATCTCCTCCATATCCACATTTCAAAAGCTTTTATTCGCTTCTCTTCACTTCGTCATAATGTCCATGTTTCCGCCATCCATATAGGCCTAATGCCACATTCCATACAAAGCACTTCACTGGTCTCTTCCTTAGTTCTTTCTCCAGAGGTCCGCAGAAGATGCTCCTTTTTCTATTAAAAGCTTCCTTGGCCATTGCTATTCTCCTTTTGACTTCCTGGCTGCAGCTCATGTTACTGCTTATAGTACACCCCAAGTATTTGATGCTGTCCACTTGCTCTACTGCCTCATTTAGAACGAGATGTCAATGGAGGAACTCTGTCGCTGACATGCAGATGCATTAGAAAATAATATATGCATTCCTTGCTTGTTCAACGCTGTTTCTATCAATTCCATGACTCCTGAGTTGGTTCTTGATATCGATTCTTCCCAGATGTTTCGTATGCTAATACTATGCTATACATTCTCAGCACTAACCATTTCATATGAGCAGTGTGCTTGAGAAGATGTGTACGTTGTTTGTGTGTTCATGCTGTAGGAGGATTGCGTGAAATCTGTTTAAACATTCATTATACGCAGAATGTGAAGCATGTTCACTACAGATTTTCCTGTTCGTTCTGTTGAGGTCGTTTAATATTATAGGTAGCATGGTTCGTTCTTCATTTGTTCTACATGACATACAAATTACGTAAACATTTTCTGTACTCCGACAAGGCACCCAGTATCAAATTACAGAAGACAATACAACAACAAATCCGTAATTTGTTAGGAAACGAATATCAAACCCTACACATTTTGTTTGCAATTAAATTCGCTGCACAGAGACTCTCGCACAAAGAACCCCCCCCCCCCCACTATCTGCTCCTCCCACTCCACAATATTCCTTTTACTCTGGATCCCTCGAGAAAGAAACCAATTTTCTAAATTTCTTCTGGAAAGTTTATTTTGTTAATGGCAGCAGGAATCAATTACATTTTGCCTTGCGACATAAATGAGACAAGATTGAAATCTACCACAGATATATTTACCTTTCTCATTTAAACGAAGCGAGTTAGTGAGGCAAGTGCTCCTCAAGAAACTCCTTTTTTGTTCCCTCATATTCGATCAGCAGAATTTCACCGCATGCCCGGACAGTAGACCTCACAATGAGAATGTCTCCCAATCTACTTCAGTGTAAATTGTTCATTGAAATCGGTTTCAACGCCCTTGTACTTTCAACGTCGTATTCTTTCCGCAACGAATCTCGCTCATAATGATAATTGATTTATACAGGTATAACAGATCGCACCGCATCCGGTTGCAGATGTGCTTTCAAGGACTGGGTCCTGTAGCCCGTTCAGTCCTCTTTACATACGAGCAGCACAAACAGTGGGTCTCTCAGGACATGTGGTCAGCATTACGCAAGCCGTGTCCTATAGGAGAGATAAATCTGTCAGGAGTCGAACGCGAACTTACAACTGACAGTCCTGCCTGTTGAATTTCGTTTGCATAGACTTCATGTGTAGGAATATCACTTGAAGATGACGTGACACATTACCCTACCCTGTTCGTTCATTAACACTGATTCTGTGCACCCATCACCACGATAGCATATTTCTTATTCCTCACTACTTTCATGCATTTCCTAGCAATTGAATTTCCCCGTCATCTCTGTTCATAGTTTATATTATTGAATTACGTACAGTTTACAGGTCATGACTAAATAAAATAATTTTCCATGCACCTCAATAAGAAGAAACATTTATTTCACTTTCTGTACTGAACACATATGAAGGCCTAGTATTATTTAGACCAGAGCTGGGCAGCAAGAGCAGATTCTACTCTCTCACGGGGAGCCATATGATTTCTCTTCATCCCCTTTCTTCCCGCGCAGCGTTGATTCAGTGACAGATGAATATTAAGCGTCCCCGTTTAGAATCTAGATCCGCTCTCGACGCCCAGCCCTGATTTAGACGTAAACGTTATGATTTGAATAGAATAAAACGTTTATTAGTGTTTTACATGATGCAGTTCTTTGTAATAGCTTGTGATGTTACTTTTTATTTGCGGTCTTCAAATTGATGATATGGAACTGGATACTCGCTTATATTGAGTAGCCCACATCATTTATTGTGCTAGTCGCTTATATTGAGTAGCCCACATCACTTATTGTGCTAGTCACTTATATTGAGTAGCCCACATCACTTAGTATACTAATCGCTTATATTGAGTAGCCCACATCACTTGTACTAGTCGCTTATATTGAGGGGCCCATATCATTTATTCTGCTAGTCGTTTATATTAGGTAGCCCACATCACTTAGTATGCTAATCGCTTATATTGAGTAGCCCACATCACTTACTGTGCTAATCGCTTATATTGAGTAGCCCACATCACTTAGTATGCTAATCGCTTATATTGAGTAGCCCACATCACTTGTGCTAGTCGCTTATATTGAGGGGCCCATATCATTTATTGTGCTAGTCGTTTATTTATTTTTTATTGGGTTATTTTACGACGCTGTATCAACATCTAGGTTATTTAGCGTCTGAATGAAATGAAGGTGATAAGTCGGTGAAATGAGTCCGGGGTCCAGCACCGAAAGTTACCCAGCATTTGCTCGTATTGGGTTGAGGGAAAACCCCGGAAAAAAACCTCAACCAGGTAACTTGCCCCGACCGGGATTCGAACCCGGGCCACCTGGTTTCACGGCCAGACGCGCTAACCGTTACTCCACAGGTGTGGACCCTAGTCGTTTATATTGGGTAGCCCACATCACTTAGTATGCTAATCGCTTATATTGAGGGGCCCACATCACTTACTGTGCTAATCGCTTATATTGAGTAGCCACATCACTTAGTATGCTAATCGCTTATATGAGTAACCCACATCACTTGTGCTAGTCGCTTATATTGAGTAGCCCACATCACTTAATATGCTAATCACTTATATTGAGTAGCCCACATCACTTACTGTGCTAATCGCTTATATTGAGTAGCCCACATCACTTACTGTGCTAACCGCTTATATTGAGTAGCCCACATCACTTAGTATGCTAATCGCTTATATTGAGTAGCCCACATTACTTAGTATGCTAATCGCTTATATTGAGTAGCCCACATCATTTGTGCTAGTCGCTTATATTGAGGGGCCCACATCACTTACTGTGCTAGTCGGTTATATTGAGTAGCCCACATCATTTATTGTGCTAATCGCTTATATTGAGGGGCCCACATCACTTGTGCTAGTCGCTTATATTGAGGGGCCCACATCACTTACTGTGCTAGTCGCTTATATTGAGTAGCCCACATCATTTATTGTGCTAATCGCTTATATTGAGGGGCCCACATCACTTGTGCTAGTCGCTTATATTGAGGGGCCCACATCACTTACTGTGCTAGTCGCTTATATTGAGGGGCCCACATCACTTACTGTGCTAATCGCTTATATTGAGGGGCCCACATCACTTACTGTGCTAATCGCTTATATTGAGGGGCCGACATCACTTACTGTGCTAGTCGCTTATATTGAGGGGCCCATATAATTTATTGTGCTAGTCGCTTATATTGAGGGGCCCACATCACTTACTGTGCTAATCGCTTATATTGAGTAGCCCACATCATTTATTGTGCTAATCGCTTATATTGAGGGGCCCACATCACTTACTGTGCTAGTCGCTTATATTGAGGGGCCCATATCATTTATTGTGCTAGTCGTTTATATTGAGTAGCCCACATCACTTAGTATGCTAATCGCTTATATTGAGTAGCCCACATCACTTACTGTGCTAATCGCTTATATTGAGCAGCCCACATCACTTACTGTGCTAACCGCTTATATTGAGTAGCCCACATCACTTAGTATGCTAATCGCTTATATTGAGTAGCCCACATTACTTAGTATGCTAATCGCTTATATTGAGTAGCCCACATCATTTGTGCTAGTCGCTTATATTGAGGGGCCCACATCACTTACTGTGCTAGTCGGTTATATTGAGTAGCCCACATCATTTATTGTGCTAATCGCTTATATTGAGGGGCCCACATCACTTGTGCTAGTCGCTTATATTGAGGGGCCCACATCACTTACTGTGCTAGTCGCTTATATTGAGTAGCCCACATCATTTATTGTGCTAATCGCTTATATTGAGGGGCCCACATCACTTGTGCTAGTCGCTTATATTGAGGGGCCCACATCACTTACTGTGCTAGTCGCTTATATTGAGTAGCCCACATCATTTATTGTGCTAATCGCTTATATTGAGGGGCCCACATCACTTGTGCTAGTCGCTTATATTGAGGGGCCCACATCACTTACTGTGCTAGTCGCTTATATTGAGGGGCCCACATCACTTACTGTGCTAATCGCTTATATTGAGGGGCCGACATCACTTACTGTGCTAGTCGCTTATATTGAGGGGCCCATATCATTTATTGTGCTAGTCGCTTATATTGAGGGGCCCACATCACTTACTGTGCTAATCGCTTATATTGAGTAGCCCACATCATTTATTGTGCTAATCGCTTATATTGAGGGGCCCACATCACTTACTGTGCTAGTCGCTTATATTGAGGGACCCATATCATTTATTATGCTAGTCGTTTATATTGAGTAGTCCAGATCACTTAGTATGCTAGTCGCTTATATTGAGTAGCCCACATCATTTATTGTGCTAATCGCTTATATTGAGTAGCCCACATCACTTGTGCTAGTCGCTTATATTGAGGGACCCATATCATTTATTATGCTAGTCGTTTATATTGAGTAGCCCAGATCACTTAGTATGCTAGTCGCTTATAGGCTGAGTAGCCCACATCAGTTACTGTGCTATACTTCTTGCTGCTCTCTCGGTCACATTTCGTGTTTATCGCCCTGCCGTGACGATATTAAAAAACGAGTGATAAGATGGCGCCTAAAAGAAGTGAGCGGCCTAATGTTTTGTTCGCTAAAAATGGTAATGCAAGCCTACAAATGGCAGCGAAAGTTTATCTATGTTCGTTATGATCTCTCTGACTTCAACATGACTTTTATGTCATTGACTCCTTGTCCACATAGTTCATACGAGTAGTACCGTTTATCCCTCTCCAATATGAACGAGCCCTTCATTTCCCCACATCATTTCATTACTAGACATGGCCACTTTAGTTAGGAATGTTACAGTCGAACCCGAGACTATAAGATTTTCCTCTGACATCTGCTGTGCGTCTTAAGCTATCAACTATCTTCTTCTTTTTCTTCTTCTTCTTCTTCTTCTTCTTCTGATTTCCTACTCAGTACCTGAACGGACAGTTGAATAAGCTATAAATCATAAATGGCACAGTGTTACAAACTTTTGTTTTATGGTGCGCTGATAGTCTTGGCCAAATTGTGTGTTGGTTGCTCTGCACCCTCAGTGATTGAAGAGTATTCGACACGGGATGTTTCGAACTATGTTACGTGTTTTTTTTTTTTTTTTGTCTGCGTCTTGCTGTGAAATAGTGCTTTTCAACTAAATATTGTGTGTTAATACTCGATTCTGTCGTGAAATAATAAATTTTCTTAAAATAGAAGACGAATACGCGCGTTTGTAGCAATAACATCAGTTTGAAGTGAGTTCGGCGATGAAGGTCAAAGTGGTACATAACTAATCCGTAGTATTTGAAGCGAGGAGCGGAAAACGCCAGGCACTGTCATGAAGACGGAGACTTTTTTTGTAACTGTTTATAGATCAGTCCGAGAATTCGCCATCCGATGCCTGATATTCTAGCCACGTTAATACTAACCGCAGCGAATGGACAGAGGGGAATGGCGCGGAAGACTGTCATGGCTGTTACGAAACTGAATATCATATAACACGTAATTAGTCCAAGCGGGATTCGAACCCAAGCCGAGCGCTTGCGAATTGTTAGAATAAGCAGTTAAAGCCAGACATTTTGGAAACTGGATTAAATGTGTGATACTTACAACTTAAAAACAGTAATGTGTTGTCATCGATTGAATCTCTAGCAACATCCGCTAGGAAGCCAACATGACTAGGGTAAGTACAAGACATTACATATCCGGATTTTGTAATTTGCAGTTAAGAATGAGTTTAACTTAGTTCATTCATAGTTTTCTGCACAAGACCAGGTCCTTCACTGCAAACCCAGAATTATCCAGTCTTCCCTCTTTTCAGCTTTCTCTCAGTCTTTGCATATGATCCACTCCAAATAATTGTATTTGGGAATATTGTATGTTAGACCTAATTATGTAGTAAACTTCGACCAGAACGCCATCTTCCCACAATGGAGGTCCAGGGCACAAACTTCACCACGTATAGTAGGCCAAAATATATTTTTTCTTCTGAGATTCTGGCCGATGCGTAAAAAATGACCAGCTGTCATACGCTTAAATCCCTTTCGAAAGCCTTCGTTGAATTCCGAGAGAGCTTATGTTTACATGTGAAGGAATTTCTTATGCACGACTCCGTTCTGTTTTTGTTTCTTTTTCTATCTGTTTAAAAGTCAAGTGTTGTGAATAATCTGTAACAAAGGTAAACTCAAGGGGAAAATTAGGTGCAAAATAAACATCCTTTCCCTAGTTGTGTGAACCAGGCGCTGCCAGAAGTGGACTTAGCCAAATTCAAGCTACAGGAGATCGGTCATTTTTTGTGTCTAAGGCAGTACATCTCACTTGATGTTATGTGTTAGAGAGGAAGAACAATTGTTGGATACATCTCAAGTCTGATAATGAAATATGCATAGGCCTATTTATTTACTTAATCGAGATCGTTCCTATCCACTATTTCTCTGCTTCTTACTTTGTGACTTCCATCCGGCTATGCTTCACTCTCCCGGAAGTTAGGTTAGAAGCGGCCATTTTCTTTTTATATCAGCATGCTCCATTACATTGGAGTAATACTACATGCTTTACATAAAATATTACAACTACATAATTTATGATATGAGAACAAGGTTTTTACAATTTTGATTGAGATCTTGAAATACAAGTGTTGCCTAATTGTACTTCTTCTATTTTAGGTTACCACCATTGCTAATATTATTTCTAATTTCAATTGCTGTTACATTTTGCCAAATTGTATGGATTTTATAAAATTTCTAAAGCTTTCGAGGTATGTTGTTGTGAACTGATCAAAAGGTGGACGCCATGTTTGACCTGTGCGTATTATATTAGCTCGTAGAATTCTTTCTTTTGTCGGTGTGGCACATCTTAATATTATATGGTTGACTGTCTGCTCTTCTTTTAGTCTGCAAGGGCACGTTGGAGTTGGAATAATCTTGAATCTGTGAAGGTACGATCGTTATGTTACTTATATGCTAAACAACTCCATGCCACAAACACAATACTCAATGTGAATGATGCAACACTTGCACTTCAACGACTACGGTATAGATAAAGTAAATAATTATCGAAATTCGTTAGTAGTTAGCGAAGTAGGTAATGGGGAAGGAAAGGAACTGGCCACTCAACCTCACTATCTCCTGGCTTAGTTGCCTCTTGAGTGATGTCATTATTGTTGTCACTTAGCCTATGAGGTTTCATCCAGTTTTCAGACAGTTGATTAAACGTACAAAACCAATATTTTAATTAAGTTTTCAGAGTTTTCTTATGATTAACATATTGCCAGTCTCTGTACCTACATTCTGACAGGAAAGTACCTGCCCTGGACCTCTATTGCGGAAAAATGGCAGCCTGGCCGATGCTTACTACATAATTGCCAATAGTTTAAAGAAAATTATAACTGTCAGGCCTATTATGCATAGGCCTACTTGAATTAGGCCTATTATTATTTGTTAAACAGTATTTTCATAAGTATATTATGAATTGTACATTTCAGAATTATAATACCAGACATAAGGATATGTTTGACATATCTCATTTTATAGGTTAACTAAGATCAGACACAATTTTAAAGTCGTGACTTCAAGAGAGTTTCTAATGAAATTTCCACATTATGTTATATGAGCAAGGGTGAATTTAGAATGACTATCTTTGGTGTTTCTACAATATTAATTAACATTTTAATACGATTATGAGAATTTGTAAATATTAGTATTTATTAATTTGTATTTTTTACAGTAATTCAAGTATATATAGGTCTGACAGTCCTCATGTTCTTTAAACTACCATTAGGCCTACTTTAACCACACAACCGTCAACGCTGCAATGTAGGCCCTAGTAGAAAATTGTCTATTAGCATAGCCAGTGAGAATTTCCGGTTCTACTGGAGAATACGATACGGAACTGTTTTTAGTAGACTGACATTTTTCGTAAGACCAAGAATCAGTGACAGGTTAGGTTAGGTTAGTTGAGGGTTTTGGTATGCCTTGGACATACGCATAATTATCATATTACGTCATAGTCGCCATCTTTGTTTCATCAATGGAGCGTAATATGGCTGTTTCGTATTCTTCGGTAAACCAGAATTACCTTCCGTGCGGTCTACCAATATTATTTTTAACCCTTTACTGCATACACAGTGACGTCGTAAAACTACGTGTGAATGAAAAGAGTATTTTCCCTGGACCTGGAGGTCGAGATCTGCGACAAGGTTAGGGTGGGTTAGTTGAGGGGATAGATAAGTGCAGATCGCTCTTCCCCTCCATCAACCATAGTATACTATTTGCAGTGTTCGTATACACGAGAATTTGTGATTATTCTAATAGCTTTCTTTTACACCTAAGCACTGTAAGTACTGCTCCCCCAAAGTAAAATTCCATATGTTATAATGCTATTAAATATGCAAGAGTGTGCTGTCTTCATGTAATTAGAGGGAAGAAAAGCTTCTCAGTGAATACAAAGTTTCTGACAGTTTTCCACAGATGTGTTTCACATAATGTTTCGTGCATGTACGCAAAATTACATTTAGAGAGTAAGCAGGCCACAAATGATGATGTCCTGAAACAATTTATCCTGTAGGCTAAAATAACGATATGCCGTAATAACTTGTGTTTTAGCTATATAAATAAAATCGTTGATTACTCTTCGGAATACATCGTTTCGACTGCAGATGCGTGACGTCACATGATGCGTATTTTTTGATGGAAGACGTGTTCTAAGAATGTGCTATATGGTGGCGGTACCTATTTTGTTAATTTCTAGAATTATTTAAAATGGAAATCACTGTGTTACACTGTTTGTGCCATTATCTGTTTTGTATTGCCATTTTAAACCTGTAGACTGGGTAGTTTACTATATGACATTAGCGACAAAGATAGAGTTGTACAGTCGTGTGTTAGTTGCCTGTAATGGATCCAAAGTGCTGTGCTTCGTGTGGCATGGCAAAATATTTCGAGAAACCTTAATTTTCCTTATTGTAATGAGACGTCAGACTTGCTCGAGTGTAGTAAATTGGCTGTGTTACAGAGTTTTAGTTGCTAGTGGTAAATAGGGCCTATTACTTATGCATATGTTGAAGCAGTAATTTATTATTATTACTTTATTAAAAATGTTTGAAAATGTAAGAAAAGTGTATAAAAGGGAAGGTTGATACAGCGAAAATGATTAATACGTGTCAGAATGTTTGTTCGTCAAATGGAGAAGACTGGAGTAAGTTACGGCAAAAAATAATTACGGTCCTTCAGTTGTATTATAAATAATAATAATAATAATAATAATAATAATAATAATAATAATAATAATAATAAATTTAGCTTCCCTTATGAAAAGGTTGCCAGATTTGACAAAGCGTATTACATATAATTTGGAAACACACCTAAAAGGTAAAATGATACACATTTGAAACGGTTAGGGAATCGAATATGCAAAATGTCAGAAAAATTTACACCTAAGAAGCGTTTGTGCTCATTCACAGTTATGAAAGGGGGTGATATCATCAGATAGGTTAGAATGATTTGAATGCCATATACCACGAGAAAAATAATAGTACGGATTGATTGGCATTGATATCTAAACCAATCAACAGCCATCGGTTAAGATAACTTGAAATGTCCATTATCACTCCCATACAAATGATTTCTCAATATCTGAACCGATCCTTTGAGGGCACTAATGGCTGTTTCCTTCACAATGCTGTGTGTTAGCCCCAGGTTTTTACATGTGTTTACAAAGAAGGAGGGTATGGTACCTCGTGCTCCCACCATCAGACCTATCACATCAATGTGGGACAGGCTATATTTATCTTTATAGAACGGGATTGTTGGTTCATAGATCCGTTTCTTTTCACTGTCCACCTCATGCGGTTGATCTGCATGTGTCTCAAATCTGATGGTGGGATCGAGAATGTATGCCGAGTTGTTCTTAATGGCAATGATATCAATTCGCCGAACACTTCCTTGTGTGGCTAGCCCCTGCACCTCTTGATGGACTGTAAACCCTACTTCTTTCAGCGCCTCGGCCAGCATAGAACGGACAGCATGGTGACGGATGTTGCGAAGGGCTTCACTATAGGGGCAGAAGCCAATACATTCCATGGTATTCGTACATTGCTTCACAGCTAGAATATGCAACTTAATACTACTATAAAGTCTAAATTTATATTCACAGTCTAGTTTAAATATATACAGAAGAGATTTACAATATAGTCTATTAGTACAACACAAAGTATTAGTATCAATTTTATGAAGTGTTGTTGAATGTCATGAATTCGCCTACAGAATAGAAGGCGTGAGAAATTAGGTACTTCTTTAATTCGTTATAATCGTGTTGTTTTAAATTGACTAGTTTCTGAGCGTAACGTTCTGAGCGAACAAATTCACGAATAATTATTTTTGGATTTGGTGTTTTCAGTACTTCTCATTTTTAAATCTTTTGAAATAGGAAGTATACTGCATTATGGGACGAAATTTGGGCCGCAGTCCCATAATTATCATCACAGAGATAAGGACGGAACGAGCCAAAAATTCAAAGTCTTGAAAAGAAAGCAATGTCTGTCTGTAAGTAAAACGCAACTGTTTGCGATTAGCGAGCTGAGGAACCTCGGAACAAAATATTTTATCGCATAGAATGTGCGGAGTTAAACGAGAGTCTGTAGATCACAATATCTTGCCACCCCATTACCGACTTGAGTGGAGCCGGTAATTAAAACTCTCCTTAATTGAAGCAGGAAATATAACCGGGCCCAATAACGCCCGCAGAATGCTTTTAAATTTGTAATTAAATCGTTATTTTTCTCCTCTTGTAATAATTCCCCTCGCTGCCTCTCTCTGCTGCTTCCCTTCTCGGAAGGTTTCAAGATCTTCTGTACAGTTTCTTCTTGTTAAGTGAGAGTGGAGTGTATTACCCTCGAAGAAAGCGTCGCGGATCCGAAGAGGAACTTTGTACGGGTATGGGGCTCCTCCCAGATCTCATTTCGCATTGATTTTAGTTTTAAGAGTTAGTCGGAAATAGAATGAGGGTTATCTTCTCGTTGCGCCCCCTGTGCAGAATAAATAAAGCATTATTATTATTATTATTATTATTATTATTATTATTATTATTATTATTATTATTATTATTATTATTATTATTATTATTTGCGTTTCCAATTCACTGCGGGCTAAAGCAAGGAGATGCAATATCACCTTTACTTTTTAACTTTGCTCTAGAGTATGCCATTAGGAAAGTTCAGGATAACAGGCAGGGTTTGGAATTGAACGGGTTACATCAGCTGCTTGTCTATGCGGATGACGTGAATATGTTAGGAGAAAATCCGCAAACGATTAGGGAAAACACGGGAATTTTACTGGAAGCAAGTAAAGAGATAGGTTTGGAAGTAAATCCCGAAAAGACAAAGTATATGATTGTCTCGTGACCAGAATATTGTACGAAATGGAAATATAAAAATTGGAAATTTATCTTTTGAAGAGGTGGAGAAGTTCAAATATCTTGGAGCAACAGTAACAAATATAAATGATACTCGGGAGGAAATTAAACACAGAATAAATATGGGAAATGCCTGCTATTATTCGGTTGAGAAGCTTTTATCATCCAGTCTGCTGTCAAGAAATCTGAAAGTTAGAATTTATGAAACCGTTATATTACCGGTTGTTCTGTATGGTTATGAAACTTGGACTCTCACTTTGAGAGAGGAACATAGGCTAAGGTGTTTGAGAATAAGGTGCTTAGGAAAATATTTGGGGCTAAGAGGGATGAAGTTACAGGGGAATGGAGAAAGTTTCACAACACAGAACTGCACGCATTGTATTCTTCACCTGACATAATTAGGAACATTAAATCCAGACGTTTGAGATGGGCAGGGCATGTAGCACGTATGAGCGAATCCAGAAATGCATATAGAGTGTTAGTTGGGAGGCCGTAGGGAAAAAGACCTTTAGGAAGGCCGAGACGTAGATGGGAAGATATTAAAATGGATTTGAGGAAGGTGGGATTGATGATAGAGAATGGATTAATCTTGCTCAGGATAGGGACCAGTGGCGGGCTTATGTGAGGGCGGCAATGAACGTCTGGGTTCCTTAAAAGCCAGTAAATATTATTATTATTATTATTATTATTATTATCATCATCATCATCATCATCATCATCATCATCATACGTTCTAACTTGAATATTGTGTTTGCTTATTTTCGAGAACATAGAAAAATATACACTTCTCAAAAATTAAATATGATCAGCAGCCTGTCTATTGTATGTGTGACTTGTCTTCAGATCAAGCTCCGAGGGAAGGTCGAGGTATTATAGATCCACAAGATCTTGCCAGTGAATGAGTCTCGGAACAAGATTTACTTATTGTTTCTCGGCCACTCTGCCAAATAATATTTGCAAATGAAGGCGTCGTTAGATTCATTATAATACAAATTTGGGGAATTCGTCATAGTTTGAAAGTTAGGCTACATGTGAACTCGTCACCAAGCATATTTATCACGCCTATTTTTATCTGCAGACAGCTCGCCATAACTCTGGAACTTTCGCAGCCTTCCTTCCAACAAAGAAAGTTCATTCATTCATTCATGCCCAAGGGCATGTCTTTCACTGCAAACCCATCATTCTCAAATCTTTCCTATTTTTTGCCTTCCTCTTAGTCTCCGCATATGATACATATATTATCTTAATGTCGTCTATCATCTGATATCTTCTTCTGTCCCAAACTCCTCTTCCGTTCACCATTCCTTCTAGTGCATCCTTCAGAAGACAGTTTCTTCTCAACCAGTGATCCAACAAAGAAAGTAGGCCTATTAAAGTCTGTGTGATGAATCTTGTCTCACTGTGAAAAGAGAGAGAAAGGAGATATCCCTTACCTCGTGTGTGTTGTTATTGCGAGGGGGGGAGTGAAGCGATGTCGGTGGCGGAAGGAACTAGTTGATACATTCTGTAGCGCAAAATAAAGTAACAAAATATCTCTCTTCGTACTGTATAGTTCCGTCACTGAGCTTGTCTTTCAAGAAACTGAGTTCCGGTAGCCTGTACAATAACAAGATTTTGAAAGGAATCCTGAAAATTTACAACCCTCCTATAACCTCCACCCTCATTTGAAGGGACTTGGTTTTATTGCTACTGAGACAAAACCTTACCAGGTATAGTTGTAATTCTTGAGATGTGTTTTATGGGAATGAGATGTGAAAACGTATAGTTACAGAGGTGTCAACTATTACGGATTTTTTCTAATTATTTATTACTGATTTTCCCCAATATTGCAATATTACTGTCAAAGGAAAAATTATTACGGAAAAGTAAAATTATTATTGATACATACATACGTACAGAGAGAGAGGGGAGAGAGAGAGCGAGCGCGGTCAGATTATCTTTCGGCCGGTGGAGCGCAGGGGCTGACGCGCCTGCTCTTGAGATTTTCGTTTCGTAACATTTCGCTCATTTTTACGTATATTAACGGACAAGTATCCGTGCAATAAAATGGTTGTTGCATTTTGATGTTTGTTGTGTTTTGGACCACACTGTACTGCATTTCAGACCACCACTGCAGCGGTGAGACAAGACGCGTAGAAGAGGGAAATAAGATAACAATGTCGTAGTCTGAGAGTTTCTCTTACACCGCCGCGCTGCGCCGGTTTACTGCGACTGTGCCCGGACAGAAGGGGCTAACTGCCACGCGGGCAGGAGAAATGCTGCAGCCTGCAGGGTCGTGACTTCGACATGGACACAGAGCGTCCTGTTTGGTGCCGAATTAAATGGAATAACAATAATAATAATAATAATAATAATAATAATAATAATAATAATAGAACATAATGTCATTGCAGGGAAATTTAAAAATTGTCACAAGATTGAAAATGGATAAATTTCAATCACAACAATAACGCACCGTACCGAAGTCATTGCATAAGCCTACAAGTCCAACAACACTTTAAATTAAATTAAATTAAATTAAATTATATATATTTAACGACGCTTACAACTGCCGAGGTTATATCAGCGTCGCCGGTGTGGCGGATTTTTGTCCCGTAGTTCTTTTACAGGCCAGTAAATCTACTGATATGAGCCTGTCGAATTTAAGCACACTTAAATGCCATCGACCTGGGCCAGGATCAAACCCGAAACTGCGGGCACAGAAGACCAGCACTACCGACTGCGCCACCCAGGCCGACAACTCTTTAAAAAGGGCATGAAAGTTGTCAATAAGAATATGAAAATAGAGGAATTAGTAATGCTTGGAAAAGCAACAGTCTTAGACACAAAATGACTGATGTCCTGTAGCGTGAATTTGTGGAAGTCCACTTCGGACAGCGCCTGGTTCACACGACCAGGGAAGGGATGTTTATCTTGCACCTAATTTACATCTTGAATACATTAGTTATAACACTTGATCTGTAAACAGACAGAAAAAGCAATAAACAAACAAAACAAAAGAAAAACAGAGTGGAATTGTGCATAAGAAATTCGTTCACGTGTAAACCTAAACCATGGATGAATATATAATAGGATGCGAAACTGCGGTCAGCACCATCTGGCGGCGGGGGGGGGGCTGAAATAAAATGATCAGCGCCCAACGTCGTAGGTGATGGGCATTAGAACTACGTGTTGGATACATTACCCAGAGTTCTCTATTTATCCGTTCGAGATATTGCTCGAAGAGGCAAGATGGCAGAGAGAAACTTGCTAATAAGTGAACATAAAGTGATACTACGTGTGTGTATAAGCAGTGTATGTTAAACAGTGATGTTTATGGATGTTGTAAAAAATAGTGTTGTTGAATGTATTGTATAATAATATAATAAATTGAACTATCTAAGTAATTCTTGCAGAATTTTCCATTGAGCTGTACAATAAATACCCAAAGAATACAATCCCAATTACCTAACCTTTTGCTTTATTTTTTGTCTCTGTCTGGTTATATTTTAATTGGGTAGTGTAAAATAGATCGTCTCTTTTATCTTCATGTTGGCTCCGATAATAATTTTCAGTAGAAGATGCTGTGAGAAATGAAAATGTAAATGTTTTATTTTAAATTGGGTTAGTTTTGAATATCGATGAGGGTGGGAGGGAATACTTTCCTGCACAGTTTAACATTTTCGTCACCAGGTGCGCTGCTAAATGCATGGAGTAATTACTCTTTTCGCTACTTGGTGCGCTGCTAGATGTAATAACACCCCTCTCCCCAACAGGTGGCAGCAAGATCAATTTCTACAACAGCGCCTCTAGTATGTGTTACGGGAAACTCAGTAAGTTTCGCATCCTATTATATATTCATGCATGCCTAAACTCTCAGAAATCAACCGGAGGAGACTTTGCGTTGGCAACCGGCCATTTTATTTTCTTTCTTTTTGCCTGAGATTATACACAACGCGCACTAGGCAGCCTGCAGTGACCGAGTCCATAGTCATTCCTTTTAATAGCCGGAATGAGATGATTTGCTGTGAGCAATTGGACCTGAGTTCAGAATCATATAGCGTATATTGTAGATTGGATTCCACCAAGACTTGAGACTGCTGATAGTCTTCTGACATGGCTTTTTCTGTCAGCTTTTATTTTTGGCAATTGAGATTTATTAAGAATTAGTATTTGGCCGTATACTTACGCAGCAGAGAAATGAATTGCAGTTAAAATTATCGTCATGTTCACTTTGTCAAGACACGATGAAATAGGTACTGCGAGGGAGAAAAAAGAGAACCACAATTGACTCGGCATGTGTTTTATTTTAAAGGTATAAAGTAGGTCATGCAAACATGCAGATGCTAGAAATTTTCCAGACTGCTTGTAAGTATTAGCAAAACTTTATCCACTTCTGAAAAAATAAATGCTAACGCTCGTGCTGATGCTATTGCTCAAACTTACTACTATTAGCAATTCTTAGGTTTCATTCACATGACCCATTGTTTTAAATGACTAATATTGTCTTTGTATAACGTAAATTAAAGGCTACATTTTCATGTTCATTTTTCAATTCTAAAATATTAAATAAGACTGCACAGGGTGGAAAAGAAATATATTTGCTGATTTTTAGAGCGAATACGTCATGTTGTATGAAACAAAAAATTATAATTGGTTGAAAATTAAAAATATTTTTTCTCAAATGTTTGAGTCTCTTATTCGGTAACTCTTAGGAGCAGAAACGTGATTTTTATCCACTGTGCCACAAGATCTCTCCTCAAACATTTAGTCAGAGGTGTTGCAACACTTTACACTTCACAATTCACCACAGAACACAAATACAGCAATTCACAAAGCACTTATAGCTTGCAATTGTGCGGTAGCTAATGATTTGCGAAATGGTTGGCTTGATAAAACATTTTTGAACATGAACGGTATATTGGCATATAAAAAAATGAGCGGTCCCCTAAACGCTAGCAAACTGCATAAATTAGGAAAATTTCTTTTTAGAGTTAAAATTAGATGGGAATAGATGATAAGAGCTTTGACAGAAATGGAATTATAGATGTTGAGTATTCGGTCGTAATATGAAGCTACGAAAAGAATATAAGTAATACTATTTGAAGAGAGATCATATCAAATAACAAAATAATATTTAAGTAAATTTAATATAGAAAATAATAAGTTCAAGTTAATGGTTTCAAATATAAGGGCTCACTATATTTATTATTATTATTATTATTATTATTATTATTATTATTATTATTATTATGTTATGTTGATGCGGAATTATATAAATTAATTAGGAAAATGATATTAGATTAGTGAACGTAGAAGCAATAGTACTGTACTATATTTTTAAAAATAAAAAAAATGTTAAACGGATACTTAGTATAAACTTATAGGTTGCCGTATGTATTATTAATTTGTAATCATTGTTTAGTGGTGATAGCGGATTAAGAACTGGACTACATCTAATCCGCCATGATGTTAGTACAGAATGATATAATAAATATATATAAATAAAATAAAATAAATTCGTAAAGCAACTGTATACAGTATGTACTGTTGACCTGCTATCCGTCCAAATTAAACGCATGTAAGGGGAAGTATGTTAGCGCTATAATCGACAAACTACCGGCACTGAGTATGGAAGGGATGCATGAGAACCAGTCTTATAACAACAACAACAATAATAATAATAATAATAATAATAATTTTTTTCTTCAGGTTGGGACTTGTAGTAGAACAAGTTGGGGGTTTGGAATTCCAGTGTGTCAGTACAATGAGGGACATGGCTGGTAAGGTACAGGGATTCTCAGGTAGAAGCTGTGGAAACCATTAATCCTTTCACTTATATTTTGCATTAGATACAATCAAATATTGTAAGCTCAGAAATACCAAACTGTAAGTGGCAACATATATAAACTGCAGTATTATGTGATTTAACATAAAATATGCACTGAAATTATAAAAATGGACGTAACTTGCAAGATAAACCTCTAAGTATACATTATTAGGGATGAAATTAAAAAAAAAAAACATGCATTATGCATTAATTACACCTAAAAGACCAAAACATGAAAATATGCACGTAAAAAGCATAGGCCTACTTATTTCGACCCGTTAAGGCATGAAACGGATATTTCCAAAGTTTGAGAAGCGTAGCAAGTTTGTAAAAACACTTATTTCATGGAAATCCGGTGCCTAGTGATCCAGTTTACTATATTCTGCACATTGTTTAACACGCGACACGTGACGAGGTCTGTCTTATGTGCCCCTTTTGTCTGCACGAGCACCTTCCAGAGGCTAAGCGAAGTAGAATAGAGGCGGTAGTTAACGACGTAATTATGAGGTTCTGATTAGATCACCTGGGCTCGATATAGAGAAAGTTGAGACATCAGCGTCAGGCTTCCTCCCGTGCTCGCACAGATACAATCATCCGTCCGTCCATAATAATGTCTAGAATGGCTGATGGCATATGGATGTAACTTGGGGGAACTTGGAGGGAAAATCGAATTTGCTACAGAGTCAATCACATAGTAATTAAACAGTACAGTCGAGATTATGTTGAGAACACTGCTGATACTAATTCGGTTTTGTGCTGCGTATGACTACAAATTAAAACGCAAATTTCTTATTGAATATTGATCAGTACATCAGAAAATGTACCCCGCTAACAGTTACTGCAAAAAAATCGTACTACTTTTCCTGTTGCAGCGCTGAAATACAAATGATCACATAATTCAGGCCACACTGATTCCTTTGTTATAATGAGGGCAGGTATTTAAGGATATTAATTTTATTATTGGTGTCAGTGGAGATTGTTGGAGACTGTTTTATACCCATGACGGAGATCGATGGAAATTGTGAAAAAATATAATTATTTTTTGACTGCAGCACTGACTCGATAACAATATCCCTTTCCACCATCATAATTAATATTGGATTGTGGAGTGGTCAAGATAAGATGATTGACTGCGCTGCTGTAAATATTTTATGCTCGACCATGCCGAAATGTAGTAATTATACACCTGGTAGCAGTCCTTTAATGCATGTCATTAAAGTACACCTATTCATTAAAGTTCAGGTTTTCGATTATTCTCGGATACGCAATCGAAAGACGAGGGAAACGTCACGGAGGCTGGAAATCCAATACTGTCGCAGAAGGTTATGTTCTGTTACTATAATAATTAGCGTTAATTGTAAATAATATTCAAATAAATTCAATTTGTCATCTCGTGTTTCAATTATAAATCAATTTCCAGGTTATATCAAAATTAGTTCATGTTATTCTCTGGATTACATCAAAGTCAGTGACATTATTGTTCCTCGGAAAAAATCAATACTTTCGCGTCTGCGCACATCTCACAATTTACGAGCTATGCACAAGGTCACTTCCGATCTTCAGTCAGATACGAATAAAATGAATACTTCTGAATAATTTCAAGTTAGAAATATGGTCGAGCATAAAAAGTCGTATGAAACTTGCCTATAATGGTAATTAAGGCGCGAGTATGAAAATTATGAAACTCGCTTGCGCTCGTTTCATAAACAAACATACTCGCGTCTTAATTACTATCATTATAGGCTCGTTGCATAATGTACTACAGTATTATGAAACTGGCAGCGTGAGAACCATTATTATAATTTATATTTTTGTGATATATTTATTTTTCATAAACTGCACAACTGAGATTGATTTACAAAATATCGTCGGTTTACAAGCAAAACACATTAAATCAAATATGTTAGGTACTTCTTAGAAAAAAAGGTGTATAATATAATGCATGTGTAGGCATATAAACTTAGAATTGGAAAATTAAAGAGGAACAACTTACTAAAATTAATAACATATTGAGGATTCAGAACAAAAACGTCTTTTTCTCAGAAGTAATATTTTTGACTTAATGTGTTTTGCTTGTACCGACGATATTTTAATTCCCGTAGTGATATTTTCCTTTCTTAACCTAATTAGTACATTGAAAATACATACTAATATTTCTGTTGTTCATACTAACATTTTTTATTCAATATAAAATATATTATTTATTTCACATGAAAGAGAATGTTTTATATTTTTTTATGCTCGACCATGCCGAAATGTAGTAATTATACACCTGGTAGCGGCCCTTTAATGGACCTAATTAAAGTACACCTATTCATTAAAATTCAGGTGTTCCACCAATCAGAAAACACCCGTAGCAATATGAAAGCGCAAGTATCGATTATTCTGGGATATGCAATCGAAAGACAACTAGCGAAACGTCACGGAGGCTGGAAATCCAATAGTGTCGCAGAAGGTTATGTTCTGTTACTATAATAATTAGCGTTAATTGTAAATAATATTCAAATAAATTCAATTTGTCATCTCGTTTTTCAATGTCTCAATCAATTTCAAGGTTATATCAAGATTAATGTTTATTTTACTCTCTAGATTATATCAAGATCAATGACATTTGTTTCTCGGAAAAAATCAATACTTTCGCGTCTGCGCACATCTCACAATTTACGAGATATTGCACAAGGTCAGTTCCGCTCCCCAGTCAGATAAGAATAACATGAATACTTATGAATAATTTCAAGTTAGAAATATGGTCGAGTATAAAAAGTCGTATGAAACTTGCCTATAATGGTAATTAAGACGCTCGTATGAAAATTGCTTGCGCTCGTTTCACAAACATGCTCGCGTCTTAATTACTACTATTATAGGCTCGTTGCATAATGTACTATTAACGTAACTTTGATATTACATTTTAATTAGTTACAATAATTATGAAACCTAATTTATTCTTAATAAACATTCGAAGCATCTCCAAATTGCAGCACTGCACATGTTTCAATATTCTTTTCCAACATTCCAAAGCGCCTGTTTATTATGTACAATCAAATTGTACCTTGAAACAAATTTTCATAACTTGCATTACACAGTGGCAATTGAAATTCGCTACGAAAGTAGACAATAGTCTTAATTTGGCGATTATGTATGTATTTAGCTATTAGGATTCAAGTTCGCAATTTCTCGCTATTCTTTTGTCCAATATGCCGCGAAAGCTTAATTACTACAAATCAGCAGTGTATCCAACATGCCGTAATTATAGCGATCTCCATAAATATCCGGCTCTGATGGTAATCATACAATATCTGGATACCCAGAACAGTGCGGGGGTGTTGACGGCTCATCAATTTCCATATGCCGTATATAATTCATTAATCCAGTATCACCGCCTCCATGGGAAGGTTGGAGCAGTGAGAAGTGTGCACATCTAGTCCAGTCACCTGTTAACTGCATGTGTTTACTTTAATCTATTTAGTCCCAATTTTAAACTCATTTTTCTCGGCATTAGTTTTTTGTACATATTCCTTCACTAAATGATACTCTTCCTACAAATGTTGTAGTAGATGCAGTATTATTATTCCGATGTGTGCTCAACAACATTACCTGTCAAAACTTCCTTTAGCTCTCATATTTTATTTTGTATATCTGACTGTAGGTTCTCGTCCCAAGGAGTGGGAAGTAGGGGCTGATGTACAGTCTTAGAAAAAAAAATTTGTCGCACAGATACTTGATAAGCTCCAGAAAGGAAGTAGTGCGCATGATCGACATACAACGAAAAAAACTAATTTTATTACCTCAACTACTGTCATCCTCTGAGGAGTTTAGTGCTGAGAGGAATGCGGTTCCGACTAGTCTAGCGCGGTACTGGAGTGGGAGGGAACAGTGACAGCGGCAGTCTGGAAGGAAGTACAATCATACTGAAAACATTCGCCCAATTTACGAGAGCAGTATGCCTATTAGTTTTCTAACGTATTTTTGGCGAGACAGAGATACAACAATTCGTACTTACGTGTTCAGAGAATAAAAATATTGTAGAAAATTTTATTTATTTATGCATTTATTTATTTATTTATTTATTTATTTATTTATTTATTCTGGTGAAGTTAAGGTCATCAAACCACCAGAAATACAAATACAATAAAATAAATAAAAAAGAAAATCATAATAAAACTACAATACTATAAATGAAAAGAAGAATAATACTATAAACTTGAGTGATTATTAGAACTGAATTAAATTTGTAAAGTAATCAATTTAAATATACTGTACCGCTGAACTCACTTGAGAAGTAAAACTACTTGATTTTTATTTTAAGATATCACCAACACATGATTTTCGCATGACATTGTAGGAATCTGTTTTTCACGATACCAATCACACATATTCTGAAATTCCAATAGAATATAACCAAAAACTTTTCCACAGCATGATTCCTTAAAAATGACTTGTAACAGTGAAATATTTAATATGAGTAATTAATATAATATTAACATAGCTAACATCAGGGAGATGTTTGAGAAAGAATTGCAACAATATATTCAATATATTAATAACAAAACCATATAGGCCTAGGTAAACAATATGTATATGAAATATTCCCACACTACTACAAACTGAAGACTGCGTATTTTTGGACGATTAATACTTCCCACTCCGTTCGGCTCGGCTTGGCTGTAGCAACAAAAGAATCTACCTGCAACCCCCCGCACCGATGGCAAGAATACCTCAGGTCCAGCGCTAAACTCGTCGGAGGAAGACAGTAGTCCTTCTCTTGTGAACCAGGTCGCTCGTTCTCTGATTATGCGCACTGCCTCCATTCTGGGACTTATAAAGTGTCTGTGCGACAAAACTTTTTTCTAAGACTGTACGGTGGGAACATAAGGTCTAACAGGAATCCTGAGACACGACCAACAAAGGCAAAGGGATGACAACCCGTCCCATAAAAAATACTTGTTAGGTTTCATGTAAAAAAAAGACGGACGGATTAATATGCATAGAATAGACATGAACATGGCAACATGGAATGTTCAAGGGCTAAGTACTAAGTACAATGAGGTGCTTACAGTAATACTAACGGAAACTAAAAGGAAAGGGCGGGAAGAAGAAATGTCTGCAGAATATATCCACATGTGGAGTGAAGGGAGAGCAAAGACAAGAGGTTGTTTAATGAAGAAAAAAATGGAAGCATTGAGAACGAGTAAACGAAAGATTTATAATGGTAGATTTAATAATAATTTATTGAAAAGGTCTTTAGTTTGAATAGTTTAGAGTAGACATTTGAACTTTTATCTCGGTGTATCCCTAACAAGGAAGACTCATGCATTGTGTCCAGAACAAACCTAGGGAAATCCAAAGGGTTGACTGTCAAAAGCAACTTCGGGCCCGGCAGGACGCGCCAGTAACTTAGGTTTGACTCGCTCCGTTTCCCCTGCCTTCATTCCACCAATTCTACAATCCACACCTGTGGAGTAACGGTCAGCGCGTCTGGCTGCGAAACCAGGTGGCCCGGGTTCGATTCCCGGTTGGGGCAAGTTACCTGGTTGAGGTTTTTTCCGGGGTTTTCCCTCAACCCAATATGAGCAAATGCTGGGTAACCTTCAGTGTTGGACCCCGGACTCATTTCACCGGCATTATCACCTTCATCTCATTCAGACGCTAAATAACCTTAGATGTTGATAAAGCGTCGTAAAATAACCTACTAAAATAAAAAAAAACAATTCTACATCTTCTGCACTTAGCAAGAGATCCATGTCTGTTAAGTGACAAATAATCTTTATTCCATTTTAAATCTGTTTGAATTTGAACTCTGGCTCCGGGATGTGCCACCGAAAATGATAAAAAGTGGGCGTGAGGTTTCTAAGTAGTACATTTTGCATTGCACACAGGCGGTACTTTGCCGTGATGAGGCAGAAGTGAGCACATCCCCAAACATCAACGTCTTCATAATCTTTCTTGGTTCACTTGGCTGAAAAGAGGCAAATGTGAGTTAATTTCCCACAGTGTTATTATGAACTTCCCTTCTCTTGGCGTCTTCAACTCCGCACCCCCTTCCTAACCATTCCGAGCGTTTCTTACTGCCGTTCCCTTATTTAAAGTTGGTACTATGTATGTTATGTTTACATCATAATATATTACAGAACAACACTTAACAAAATTGTGATAAACTTTGGTGCAAGTTAATTACGTTCTTTAATGGACTCGCGGCTGCAGGAAGAACAAGCTGAGGCAGAATGGTTTTTGAGTTTGAAAATTAGCAAAATAGGTTCATTTATTACTTAGAGTGTGTTTCCGGGGGAAAAGAGGTTTCACTGCGAGATTACAGAAGTTGCGGAGTTGTAGTGCTCCTCTTCACATCCCGATAGTTATCGGGCTGGGATGAAGAAATCGGTTCAACATCTCGAGTTACAGCAAAGTTTGCAAGTTCTATATTACTTACAGCTTCTCGTTCCAGATTCTTTCGCGCTTGATTCTGAAGGCAGGATGTGCCGAAAAGTCGTATCCGAGACAGACATGTGCTTGCATGCTTATATTTTAAAGGTCTTTTTTGTTTTAATTCATTGCGCAGACGGTAGTTTTTAATTGCATTTCTCAGTTCTGAAGTCCTGTTGGAAATCTAACTACAGTAAAATGTTGAACTGATTAAGGTTTAAGAAGTTCTTTTCAACGCCAACGACACCTAACACCTCCCCTGTTGGTGAGATGAATAACTTGCCCTACGATAGGATGGTGACAAAAGTTTTGTTTTTCACTTTCACTGAATTGACAATGGCGATGGATTGCAGTCAATGTTTTACTCCCGATATTTGGATCTAGCAGTTAGGCCGCGGCACAGTTCTGGCTACTATGAAGAATATTATATATATTTTTATTAATTTGTCCTACAGAATAATATCTGTAATATTGACAATTACTATTTGAGGAGAAAAATTCGCTCTGGCGCCGGGGATCGAACCCGGGTTCTTGGTTCTACGTACCAAGCGCTCTGACCACTGAGCTACGCCGAATTCAATCCACAGCACCGGATCGAACCTTCCTCCTTCAATGTTTCCCTTTGTGGCCTGACTCCAAGTTAGGCATATATGTTGACGTATATGTCCAATGTCAACTGCCATTATACTAGGAGCGCACTCAGCTGAGTGACTTGTTGGCCGGGATTCCGCACAGTAATATGTACAAATATATGCACTGCGGCTATGAGAATATTATATATTTTTTTGATTAATTTGTCGTACAAATAATATCTGTAATATTGACAATTAATATTTGAGGAGAAAAATATAATGGCAGGTATCCTGTACTAGGTTATTTAACGTCGATGGAATTGTTAAAACGAGATGATATTTGGCGAGGTGAGGCCGAGCATTCGCCAAAGATTACCTGACATTCGCCTTACGGTTAGGAAAAACCCAACCAGGTAATCAGCCCAAGCGAGAACGAACCCACGCCCAAGCGCAACTCCAGATCAACAGGCAGACGCACTACCGCCTGAGCCACGGCGGCCGGTGGCTTTTTAAAATAATAAATCTGTACATGGCACTACGTCAGAAATATTGAATTTTGCATGAGAGTTAGGCCTTAAATGAACGTTTTTTTTTTTCTATGTTTCACTTGCGCGTTGTGATGAAAAGTTTGGTAAACTTCTTTTACATAATAATAATAATAATAATAATAATAATAATAATAATAATAATAATAATAATAATAATAACAGCAATAATAATTGAGGGAGGTTGAATATGGTAGTAGGGACTGGATTAATCTTGCTGAGGATAGGGACCGGTAGTGGGCTTATGTGAGGGCGGCATTGAACTTCCGGGTTCTCTAAAAGTCATTTGTAGGTAAGTAAGTAATAATGATAATACATTTGTAAATCAGTCATGTTTTAGTCAACTGAGTTTTATACATAAACCCAGTCACCAATGACCCTGTAGGCCACTGAAGAAAATAAGAAAATTTTTAAATAATTGTGTCTCAGTTCTTTTGTAGCTAACATCTTCGAAACTAATATACTGTATTTCTTTAAAGTTATTTTTAAAGTATCCTCCCCTTTTTTCGTTTTTATCGCAGAAATGAAGATTTTTCGCGTAAATTCGCCACACTTTTATACTGTCATGAGGTAAAACCTGCATATACTTCTGTGTGCATCTCTATAATATTTCGCGTTGATCGTTAATAAAAAACCGACCCTGATGATGATGATGATGATGATGATGATGATATCCGGCTATTGACCTCACGTCAGCGTGTCCCTTGCAGAGGTGCCAACCAGTACGTGGGTAACGTGTGGTTAGCGCGGTGGCCGATGCTGTGTGGACACATCTTGAAGTGCTCACACTACATGTCACTGCAGGGTGGCTAAAGTGTGTCCTAGCCTTGGCCATTTCTTATTGCTACGAGCTGGAAATATGTGTTACACTGACAGATTCACGTGGTTGTTGGATCATGGTGTCCCAGCTTAGTGCTCAATATGATTTTTCCTTCCAGCAAGGCAATGATATTAATCGAAGACGTCTGTGTGTGTTGTCTCAGCTAATGGAAGCAATTATTTTGCTTCAGAAACTCGTACTAGATTTGTAAAAATTATACCTCTATTCATGAGACAAAGCACGCCCGTGCGAATTGAGTGTTATTTCTTCTTCTTAATTATTTCGCAACATCTGATAGTCATAACTCGTCTGCATTCATCGCAATAAAAATGGGGAAAGAAGATTAAAAAAGAAATATCTCAATTTCAAATGAAAATTTTCCACGATTTTTATCCTCGAGTTCCGCCCTTCTTTACTAACACAATTACTGTATATAAAATAATTTCATTGGCATAAAAATACGGAACGTGTTCTTTGCAGTTGATTTTACAATCACAATCAAATCCCCCATCCAGCTATTCTTCGAGAGCTTTGAATAAGACCTAATTTCTTCCTCTGGAGTGAACTGTAATTTCCCGGGCTTCAATGCAAGTTTGGAAAACTCTTCGTTTTGCTGCTAGGACGGGGATGGGAGGAGATAGAGAAAAGAGGCAAAATTTGACTTGCGCGATTTTCAGAGATGAAGAAAAGTTAGTGAATGAATGGGGACATAACTACTACGACACAGAGCCTCTGCATATTCATGAGGGCCAAACGACGCTTTCACGTCGTGGACAAACAGACTGCGATGCTGCTGCCATCTGTAGCCATTCCTTGAACTCGCGTCTCCCTCGCTTATTTTTTATTGTTGACACAAAAGAGACTGCATTCATCTGTAGTGTTGTCTGCGAATTAGACCGGAATCATTGCACGGTTTCTTAAAGATAAAGGCTTCGTTGTTAACAGAAAGATCTTGTGTGGTGGGGAAGAAAATCGAATTGGGTGGAGCGGAGAAACGTTTCGCGATTATTCAGATTTGCCTTGCTTCATCATTTTGCTGATAATTAGCAGTCACTAATAATAATAATAATAATAATAATAATAATAATAATAATAATAATAATAATAATAATGATAATAATAATCATAGCCGCTGGAATTACTACAAAGGAGAATAATCAAAACTTATCTGAAATCTATTGATTACACTACTAAATTTATTTTTTCGGAATATAGCGTTTACAAGTTAGAACAGATAGTATACGCTAATATACATTATTAACATGATACCATAGAAGCAAGAGAATGTGCCGTCTTCAACACCCCTCATGATACCGGACAAGTGGTTTCGGCCTGGACTGTTGAACGCATTTTATTCGTGTTCAGCATTTACGAGGCAATCCAACCGAAAACTTACTTACTTACTGGCTTTTAAGGAACACGGAGGTTCATTGCCGCCCTCACATAAGCCCGCCATTGGTCCCTATCCATTCTCTATCATCATATCCCACCTCCCTCAAATCCATTTTAACATTATCTTCCCATCTACGTCTCGGCCTCCCTAAAGGTCTTTTTCCCTGCGGCCTCCCAACTAACACTCTATATGCATTTCTGGATTCGCCCATACGTGCTACATGCCCTGCCCATCTCAAACGTCTGGATTTTGTTCCTAATTATGTCAGGTGAAGAATACAATGCGTGCAGTTCTGTGTTGTGTAACTTTCTCCATTCTACTGTAACTTCATTCCACTTAGCCCCAAATATTTTCCTAAGAATCTTATTCTCAAACACCCGTAGTCTCTGTTCCTCTCTCAAACTGAGAGTCCAAGTTTCACAACCATACAGAACAACCGGTAATATAACTGTTTTATAAATTCTAACTTTCAGATTTTTTGACAGCAGACTGGATGATAAAAGTTTCTCAACCGAATAATAACAGGCATTTCCCATATTTATTCTGTGTTTAATTTCCTCCCGAAAACTATGCACATAAAATGTTACAGCTTTTGCTGAACATGAATGGGTCTCTATTTGAAAGAATAACACAAGGGCGAGTCACTGGAAAGGGTCAGTATTATTGCTTCATAATATTTTCTTACTTTAGATGAAGTAGATGAAGTGAAGGTGGTAAATAAACTGGTAGACGACAGAATGTGTCCAAAAACATTCTTGTCAGAGAAATTATTTAATTATACGACTGTCCACCGTTCTGGAGACGTGGTCAGCGTGCCAGGCTGTGAAACTAGTGGGTTGGAGATCGAATTCTGGTTGGATCACGTTGCCTTGAGGTTTTCCGGGATTTTCCCTAAACCTATCAAGATCAAACGCTGGGTAGCTTTCGGCGCCGGCCCCTGGGTTCATTTCGCTGGAAGTATCACCTTAAACTTCATTCTGTCTACTTTCATACTCATATGTAGAGTGGTAGGTTTTCGCAACACGATAAATGCGAAATGTGTCCAAATAAGTAGCCTATGCGTTTCTGCGAAATCACATCTTTATGAGAAATGTCTGTAAAAAATTCAGAATAGATCTGAAGTCCCCGCCACATACTGTTTTTACATTTTTAAAAAATAGTTTGGTCACCCATCCATGTTAGCGTTTATAGTATGAATACCACAGGAATGTGACCTACATGAGGCTTTTAAAAATAAATGACTTTCCATAACACTTTTTTTTTCCATTCTTTATTTATAACCAAAGGAAACAAATCATCAATTTTTAATACGGTACCTCAGTTACTGGGAACACTCATTCTCACAGAGCACAGGGTCAAAATACAAAATGTGAACCATTGTTAGGAGAAATTATTGTAATGGATTTCAAAGAATAAATAAGCACAGATATGAACTAATGATGAAGATAAATGACTAGAATATTCTACAAATTGCGATTATTTATGTTTGAATAATTGCCTTACCACCAAGAGAAGATTTGAATATTAAATGACGTAAATGTCAGATAACCACAAACAGAACATGGGCAAAAAGTAAATAGTCTGGGCTTTATTATCACGCAGATACGAAAGCTGTAAAACGTTAAATGGACCTCACTTGGGTGAACCAGAAATGTTTTAATCTTGCATACACATCCACTAAGAATCACCCAAAAATTCTTAACTTCTAACAAAATAGAATGTTTTAATTCCAAACAGAAAGAATGTCTTAATTTCAAACAGAATAGAATGTCTTAATTTCAAACAGAATAGAATGTCTTAATCTCAAACAGAATAGAATGTTTTAATCTCAAAAAGAATAGAATGTCTTAATCTCAAACAGAATAGAATGTCTTAATCTCAAACAGAATAGAATGTCTTAATCTCAAACAGAATAGAATGTCTTAATCTAAAAAAGAATAGAATGTCTTAATCTCAAACAGAATAGAATGTCTTAATTTCAAACAGAATAGAATGTTTTAATCTAAAAAAGAATAGAATGTCTTAATCTCAACCAGAATAGAATGTCTTAATCTGAAACAGAATAGAATGTCTTAATTTCAAACAGAATAGAATGTCTTAATTTCAAACAGAATAGAATGTCTTAATCTCAAACAGAATAGAGTGTCTTAATCTCAAACAGAATAGAATGTCTTAATCTCAAACAGAATAGAATGTCTTAATTTCAAACAGAATAGAATGTCTTAATTTCAAACAGAATAGAATGTCTTAATTTCAAACAGAATAGAATGTCTTAATCTCAAACAGAATAGAATGTCTTAATCTCAAAAAGAATAGAATGTCTTAACCTCAAACAGAATAGAATGTCTTAATCTCAAAAAGAATAGAATGTCTTAACCTCAAACAAAATAGAATGTCTTAATTTCAAAAAGAATAGAATGTCTTAATCTCAAACAGAATAGAATGTCTTAATCTAAAAAAGAATGGAATGTCTTAATCTCAAACAGAATAGACTGTTTTAATTTCAAACAGAATAGAATGTCTTAATTTAAAACAGAATAGAATGTCTTAATCTGAAACAGAATAGAATGTCTTAATTTCAAACAGAATAGAATGTCTTAATTTCAAACAGAATAGAATGTCTTAATCTCAAACAGAATAGAGTTTCTTAATCTCAAACAGAATAGAATGTCTTAATCTCAAACAGAATAGAATGTCTTAATCTCAAACAGAATAGAATGTCTTAATTTCAAACAGAATAGAATGTCTTAATTTCAAACAGAATAGAATGTCTTAATCTCAAACAGAATAGAATGTCTTAATCTCAAAAAGAATAGAATGTCTTAACCTCAAACAGAATAGAATGTCTTAATCTCAAAAAGAATAGAATGTCTTAATCTCAAACAGAATAGAATGTCTTAATCTAAAAAAGAATGGAATGTCTTAATCTCAAACAGAATAGAATGTTTTAATTTCAAACAGGATAGAATGTCTTAATCTCAAAAAGAATAGAATGTCTTAATTTCAAACAGAATAGAATGTCTTAATTTAAAAAAGAATAGAATGTCTTAATCTCAAACAGAATAGAATGTCTTAATCTCAAAAAGAATAGAATGTCTTAATTTCAAACAGAATAGAATGTCTTAATTTCAAACAGAATAGAATGTCTTAATCTCAAAAAGAATAGAATGTCTTAATTTCAAACAGAATAGAATGTCTTAATCTCAGACAGAATAGAATGTCTTAATCTCAGACAGAATAGAATGTCTTAATCTCAAACAGAATAGAATGTCTTAATTTCAAACAGAATAGAATGTCTTAATCTCAAACAGAATAGAATGTCTTAATCTCAAAAAGAATAGAATGTCTTAACCTCAAACAGAATAGAATGTCTTAATCTCAAAAAGAATAGAATGTCTTAATTTCAAACAGAATAGAATGTCTTAATTTAAAAAAAGAATAGAATGTCTTAATCTCAAACAGAATAGAATGTCTTAATCTCAAAAAGAATAGAATGTCTTAATTTCAAACAGAATAGAATGTCTTAATTTCAAACAGAATAGAATGTCTTAATCTCAAAAAGAATAGAATGTCTTAATCTCAGACAGAATAGAATGTCTTAATCTCAGACAGAATAGAATGTCTTAATCTCAAACAGAATAGAATGTCTTAATTTAAAAAAGAATAGAATATCTTAATTTAAAAAGAATAGAATGTCTTATTTAAAAAAGAATAGAATGTCTTAATTTAAAAAAGAATAGAATGTCTTAATTTCAAACAGAATAGAATATCTTAATTTCAAAAAGAATAGAATGTCTTAATTTCAAACAGAATAGAATGTCTTAATTTCAAAAATAATAGAATGTCTTAAATTCAAACAGAATAGAATGTCTTAATCTCAAACAGAATAGAATATCTTAATCTCAAACAGAATAGAATGTCTTAATCTCAAACGGAATAGAATGTCTTAATTTCAAACAGAATAGAATATCTTAATTTCAAAAAGAATAGAATGTCTTAATTTCAAACAGAATAGAATGTCTTAATTTCAAACAGAATAGAATGTCTTAATCTCAAACAGAATAGAATGTCTTAATCTCAAACAGAATAGAATGTCTTAATCTCAAACAGAATAGAATGTCTTAATCTCAAACAGAATAGAATGTCTTAATCTCAAACAGAATAGAATGTCTTAATCTCAAACAGAATAGAATGTCTTAATCTCAAAAAGAATAGAATGTCTTAACCTCAAACAGAATAGAATGTCTTAATTTCAAAAAGAATAGAATGTCTTAATCTCAAACAGAATAGAATGTCTTAATCTCAAACAGAATAGAATGTCTTAATCTCAAACAGAATAGAATGTCTTAATCTGAAACAGAATAGAATGTCTTAATCTCAAACAGAATAGAATGTCTTAATCTCAAACAGAATAGAATGTCTTAATCTCAAACAGAATAGAATGTCTTAATCTCAAACAGAATAGAATGTCTTAATCTCAAACAGAATAGAATGTCTTAATCTAAACAAGAATGGAATGTCTTAATCTCAAACAGAATAGAATGTTTTAATTTCAAACAGTTTAGAATGTCTTAATCTCAAAAAGAATAGAATGTCTTAATTTCAAACAGAATAGAATGTCTTAATTTCAAACAGAATAGAATGTCTTAATCTAAAAAAGAATAGAATGTCTTAATCTCAAACAGAATAGAATGTCTTAATCTTAAAAAAGAATAGAATGTCTTAATTTCAAACAGAATAGAATGTCTTAATCTCAAAAAGAATAGAATGTCTTAATTTCAAACAGAATAGAATGTCTTAATCTCAGACAGAATAGAATGTCTTAATCTCAAACAGAATAGAATGTCTTAATTTAAAAAAGAATAAAATGTCTTAATTTAAAAAAGAATAAAATATCTTAATTTAAAAAGAATAGAATGTCTTAATTTAAAAAGAATAGAATGTCTTAATTTAAAAAAGAATAGAATGTCTTAATTTCAAACAGAATAGAATATCTTAATTTAAAAAGAATAGAATGTCTTAATTTCAAACAGAATAGAATGTCTTAATCTCAAACAGAATAGAATGTCTTAATCTCAAACAGAATAGAATGTCTTAATCTCAAACAGAATAGAATGTCTTAATCTCAAACAGAATAGAATGTCTTAATCTCAAACAGAATAGAATGTCTTAATCTCAAACAGAATAGAATATCTTAATTTCAAAAAGAATAGAATGTCTTAATTTCAAACAGAATAGAATGTCTTAATTTCAAACAGAATAGAATGTCTTAATTTCAAACAGAATAGAATGTCTTAATCTCAAACAGAATAGAATGTCTTAATCTCAAACAGAATAGAATGTCTTAATCTCAAACAGAATAGAATGTCTTAATCTCAAACAGAATAGAATGTCTTAATTTCAAACGGAAAATAATGATGATTCTGATCCGTGACGTCGGGACAAGAACCCGGCGTCGTGTTGTAGCGCCGCCCCCGTTCTCGACGCGCCGCGCCGCTATCGGTCGTCGCCCAGCGTCTTTATAGCGCTCCCCTCCCCTCCCCCGCTACACCAAGCACACAATTTATGCATTATTGTACAGTGCGAGATAAAGTTGTGAAAATTGGGAAGGCGAGAAAAGGGGGATAATAGGATTTACACAGTAGCATAATGGGACACTCAGAGGCCATTCTGGAGCGTTTTCTTTACCCTTCAAAAGAAGATAAAAGTGTTGAAATGTGGAGGTATTGCGGAGATAGGGACTTATCTTGGCACGCCTGCCCGCGACGTGCGGGGTGCGGGTGCGGCAGGCGCAGGAAATGAACGTAGGAGCTGATAGTATAGTGTCTATTATGTGCCATCGGGTGCGAGAAAAGAAGAAAGTTCACCAGATATATATTTCTAACAGAGGCACTATAGTTTGATGGAGAAAGGGGGAGAGAGAGAGAGACGGGCGAAGAACACCCTCCACTACATCCGAGCAACCCCTTTGAGCATCCACATAAAAAGTGGGGGCTGAGGTGTTATCTGTGGTGCATCGTGATATTTATCATGTAACGCGATCCTTTTTGTCACAAATTGACCTCACTCCCCACTCTCGGGGGCAGTTTGTACGGGAAATTAAGTTTGGTAGCAACAAAGAAGCTGGGGTGCTCTTCATCACAGTATCAAGTGTAGCTGCATTGTGTTTACTTTGTTTGAGTAATGAAGATAACTGTATGGATTGCTTATTGTGATGAATCTCAACGCAACTGTATGTAGATATTGTATTTACAAATGGGTCATTTTTACAAAGCAAGTTCAAGTTTACTTTATATGTAAGCTATTTATTTTATTATTTATAGAAGGAATTAACCATGAAAATAGGCGGTTATTGGCGCTTTAACCTCTTCCCTTACTATATATTTGACCAGTTTTGTGAAAAAAGTGTCATACCGTATTTTTTTATCTTCGTAAAGAGGTCATTTAATATTGCAGAATCACTGTACATCACTAATTTTCTTACATACCTAAAAATCACTATAAAATAGACATACATTCATACCTGAATTATTATCCCGAGATATCGTGCACCTTGATTCCAGCTCTGGTAGTTGTCCCACTTTGATTTTCTCCTGAACTATTTACCAACTATGTTTTTTTATGGATTAATTTATGAGGTACAATACCAGTGCTGTTATCAAGGCGTTAAATGTTGCTTGTCGTGTGATAGACTCGAAAGCAGGATATTACGCACAGTGGCACATTGCATTCCGGACAGTAGTATCTGCTCTCCTATATGAGAGCGTGTAGCAGTCATTGAATATTTGTACCAGTACATCTGTTCTTCAGGTTTGTGAATAATGTTCTGCAGTATCACTATGCCCAAAAGTACACGTATTTCAGAGTCTGTAACAGGCCGCCACGAGCATTCTGTGAACACTTATTAGCATGCCGAATCGTCTCCTCGAATATAATGTCGATGAGGTCATTATTAAAGAATAATTTAAAAAATTGTGAATTATCGTTATCAGAAACAATGTTAAAATTTCATTGAATGGGGACCTCGGAGGTGCAGAAGAAATGGTGCCAGATGTCTTCTATTCAAACCACTGTCGAAAAGACGCGACATCAACTGATCTGAATTTGTTTGTTGGTCTATAACTTCGTCTTCTGATACCGATGTTTCATTTCCTAATCTTCTACAGGAATATATTCCTGATCACAAGTTTTGGAATCGCTAACTTGATCCATCTTTACACAAAAAACACTAAACACAAACAGAAACAGCCAAAACTAACTAGCATCTACTCACTACTGTATGTGAATGCTATATGAGCATAGAATTCCACTCGCAAGGAAGAAGTACAAAAAACACCACCAGATATAGCAATATCACTAACTTCTGTAGCCATCTAGTGAGCAAAAGGTTATTGAAAGAATGGAAACGTATATGTTCGGGATATAATCCTTAGCAGCGAAAATGGGGCTCAAACGAGTTAACTCGGATTAATAAATTTTGACACAAGTTAGCAACCCGAGTTAACTCGGGTTAATCAGGGAAGTGGTTAAAGTTCACTCAATTGGCTACTTTTAATGAACATGAAATGTCTTTAACTATTCAGAACCTACGATTTCGAATTAGGAACAAAACAGACAATAATTTCGAGCTCTAGTTGGACCCAGCATTCTGATATTAATTGAATGGTCTTGTTTGAAATCAATGTTTTATAGGTACATCGTTTACCGTCCAAGAGAACAGCAATGACTTTCAGAAGTTACTTCCGATAATTAAGTTGTAATGAAGTCGATAGCATTAGTACCTCAATTGTGGCGAGAGTCTTCAGTTCCTCGCACTAAAGCGTGTCGTACCATCAAATGCATTCCTTTTTGTACATCTACCGCCATTTTGGTTTTCTGCTTAGAGAAGCTGTGCAGTATAGTGGCGTTAACGTAAGATTATTTGCTAAGAGTTATTGGCCGTCTTTTCAGTGTTGCCAAATGTTAGACGTACAAGATATCACCAAAGCAGTTAAAATCACAATTCTGTAATCCTGAAACGAGAATACTAATTTATTTCTTATCGTTGATTGGCCTAATATAAAAAATATATTTTTTTCTGGCAACATGAAACTCATTGGTTTGACTGAACAGTTTACGAATCATGAGACCTAGCCTAGAAATGTACTTTGTTTCACTATACGAAGTAATTAGTGTGAACTCCAAAAACCGATTAGAACTTTAATATATACTTACTTACTGGCTTTTAGGGAACCCGGAGGTTCATTGCCGCCCTCACATAAGCCCGCCATCGGTCCCTATCCTGAGCAAGATTAATCCATTCTCTACCATCATATCCCACCTCCCTCAAATCCATTTTAATATTATCTTCCCATCTACGTCTCGGACTCCCTAAAGGTATTTTTCCCTCCGGCCTCCCAACTAACACTCTATATGCATTTCTGGATTCGCCCATACGTGCTACATGCCCTGCCCATCTCAAACGTCTGGATTTAATGTTCCTAATTATGTCAGGTGAAGAATACAATGCGTGCAGTTCTGTGTTGTATAACTTTCTCCATTCTCCTGTAACTTCATCCCTCTTAGCCCCAAATATTTTCCTAAGCACCTTATTCTCAAACACCCTTAACCTATGTTCCTCTCTCAAAGTGAGAGTCCAAGTTTCACAACCATAAAGAACAACCGGTAATATAACTGTTTTATAAATTCTAACTTTCAGATTTTTTGACAGCAGACTGACGTTGTTTATTTATTTATGTTTATATTATTAATTACGTTCAAATTTCAAATAATACCCGCTAATAAATAGCAACTTTCCTTAAATGAACATTGACCGCTTCTTCAAAGACAAACGATGCTGTTAACACATCCCAACAGTTAGAAAGTAACTGCCAGTTGTTGTATTTGACAATGCCGAAATTCGAAACAAAGTTGGCAAAAGAAATTGTAACCTGGCAACTAGAAGAGTACATTATGCAACGAGCCTATAATGAAGGTAATTAAGAACTTCTTAATTACCATTATAGGCGAGTTTCATACGACTTTTTATGCTCGACCATATTTCTAACTTGATATTATTAATTTCCTTTGTATCTGACCTTGGCCAATGTTCCGTATGTTGTGAGATGTTGGCAGACGCGAAAGTATTGATGTTTTCCGAGGAACAGATGTTCACATTGACCTTGCTAGGCCATAAGAACCTACAGAGATAACATTGAAATTAAATTAGACATTGAAAAACGAGATGACAAATAGAATTTATTTGAATATTATTTACAATTAACGCTAATTATTATAGAAACAGAACATAACCTTCTGCGGCAGTATTGGATTTCCAGCCTCCGTGACTTTTCGCTAATTCTCTTTCGATTGCATATCCGAGAATAATCGATACTCGCGGTTTTATAACGGTAGAAAGCTGACCTGTCATTGGCTGAAAGACCTGACCTTTAATGAGTAGGTGTACTTTAATGACATGCATTAAAGGTCTGCTACCAGGAGTATAATTACTACATTTCGGCATGGTCGAGCATAAAATACTTTAATTCATTAACATATGTAGTAATATGGGAAAATGGTTAGGTTCCATCTTTATGGTGTAAAGTAAGAAGACTATATCTGAGGGGATGTTCGGGAAGGGGTTCAAGGCCAGACTTATAGAAAGGGAATGGCTCTTTCCTGTTTTGTAAGGAAAACGTCAAACGCAATTCTGTGGCATTAGGATTGCCATCAAGAAGAAATACACAACCTGAACATGATCGACGACAGGAAACGTATGGATTTCTGATAAACTTATATTGTATTTAAAATGGACATTAAATATCATAGACATCACTTCAGTATCACTTGTTTAATTAATATGGACAGGGTTGGACACTTCAGTGATACTTTATCTTATCTATCACCTTATTTGGCATAGACATTAATAATTACCATTCATTTTAGCAGCAGACCATCCAAGTCTGTGTATCACCACTCATACTTTTCAGATCTGCGAACACAAGAAACGGACTGTTTCTCAATGACCTTGTGTGGAATTCACTGCAATTTACAGTTTTCGTATTAGGAACTAAACTGTAACACGAAGAAGTTGTATCAAAAGACGAAAAAGGAAAGAAGTTGAATTAACGCTTAAGCAAATGAAAAATGGGAACGCAACAGGAGTTGATGAAATCTCTATTTAATTAGTGAAGACAAGAAGCAAATTCTATCATTATGCAACGAAATACAGGGTGTATCAAAAATACGTGTACAAACTTCAGGCATGGGTTCCTTACACCAAAAGAAAGAAAAAAGTTCATATGAACATATGTCCCATAATCCTTTGTTTCCCCGTTAGGAACTGTTCAACACATTGGTACACTCATAATGTGCCAACACACAAAACTCATAACCAATGCTCGAAATGTCCTCCTCTTGCTTCTAGACATGCATGCACTCGTCGAATCATGGACTGTCGCACCCTTTCAAATACTCCGGGATGATGTCGAATGGTTTCGCAGGCTTCCATGACACGTCGATGAAGAGTTTCTTGATCCGGGATGTCTGCTCCATAAAACAATTGTTTAAGGTGCCCCCAAAGATAAAAATCTAAAGGATTGAGGTCGGGAGAACGTGCTGGCCATTGAACTGGTCCTCCTCTGCCTATCCATATGTCATGGTAGACACCAGTCAGTGTATCTCGAACAAGGCGAATAAAATGTGCTGGAGCCCCATCGTGCATGAACCACATGTTTTGTCTTATGTTCAGAGGCACATCTTCGTGCAGTAATTCTGGAAGAGTGTTTTGGATAAAGTCCCTGTAGATAGCACCTGTAAGACGTGCTGGTAGAACGTATGGACCTACCAGACAGTCACCTACAATTACAGCCCACACATTAATCCTAAATTGTTGCTGATGTCTAGCCTGAAATACAGCACGAGGATTACGATCTGCCCATACGTGTTCATTGTGGAAATTGGTAATTCCATCTCTTCCAAACGTTGCCTCATCTGTAAACAAAACTGATGAGACAAACAATGGATTGGCTATTTGTGCTAGAAACCATCGGCAAAAGTTCTCCCGTGGTGGATAATCGGCAGGCGAAAGGCCCTGCACACGTTGCATATGATACGGATACAAGAGCTGCTCGTGAAGTACCCTCCATGCTGTACTGTGTGATGTACCAGTTGCCACAGCCAATTGTCTTGTACTGATCGTCGTCGGCACAGTGTAAAATGTCTTCTTCGAGGTTCGGCGTACGAACAATTCTTGGTCTTCCTCGATACCAGTCTGTGGTGCAACGGTTCCTGTCTCAGCAACGCGACAATACACAGCAACAAAGGTTTGATGATTCGGTTGTCTTCGGTCTGGAAACGCCATCTGTTACAGCCCTACAGCCTCGCGTCCATTACCATTCGCGCGACCATACATAAAAATGATGTCAGCCGGCTCACGAAATGAATATCGTCCTGCCATGGTTGAACGAAACACGTTAACTCACTCCACGTTCACAATTGCAACGTTGAAGACAGACTAATGACAAATGACACATGTAAACAAGTCTCCATGGCAACACTTCGCCATCTGCAGTCCATTTCTGATACAACGAGTCACAGCCTTCTATGAATGAGTGCATAAAGAAATGAAGTTTTGAGGTTGGACCTCGAAGGCCGTTGAACGCAAACTTTTAGTAATAAATAAATAACGGGGAAACAAAGGATTATGGGACATATGTTCATATGAACTTTTTTCCTTCTTTTGGTGTAAGGAACCCATGACTGAAGTTTGTACACGTATTTTTGATACACCCTGTATATGAATAAGGCGAATTGTCTGAAGATTTTACGGAGACAGTGTTGCTTCCAATATAGAAGAAAAATAATGTAAAGAAATATAACGAGTTGAGGGCTATCAGCCCGAAATATACCTGGAAATATTGAACGAGTTGAGGACTATCAGCCCGGAAATATACCTGGAAATATTGAACGAGTTGAGGACTCAGCCCGGAATATACCTGGAAATATTGAACGAGTTGAGGACTATCAGCCCGGAATATACCTGGAAATATTGAACGAGTTGAGGACTATCAGCCGGGAATATACCTGGAAATATTGAACGAGTTGAGGACTATCAGCCCGGAATATACCTGGAAATATTGAACGAGTTGAGGACTATCAGCCCGGAATATACCTGGAAATATTGAACGAGTTGAGGACTATCAGCCCGGAATATACCTGGAAATATTGAACGAGTTGAGGACTATCAGCCCGGAATATACCTGGAAATATTGAACGAGTTGAGGACTATCAGCCCGGAATATACCTGGAAATATTGAACGAGTTGAGGACTATCAGCCGGGAATATACCTGGAAATATTGAACGAGTTGAGGACTATCAGCCCGGAATATACCTGGAAATATTGAACGAGTTGAGGACTATCAGCCCGGAATATACCTGGAAATATTGAACGAGTTGAGGACTATCAGCCCGAAATATACCTGGAAATATTGAACGAGTTGAGGACTATCAGCCCGGAATATACCTGGAAATATTGAACGAGTTGAGGACTATCAGCCCGGAATATACCTGGAAATATTGAACGAGTTGAGGACTATCAGCCCGGAATATACCTGGAAATATTGAACGAGTTGAGGACTATCAGCCCGGAATATACCTGGAAATATTGAACGAGTTGAGGACTATCAGCCCGGAATATACCTGGAAATATTGAACGAGTTGAGGACTATCAGCCGGGAATATACCTGGAAATATTGAATGAGTTGAAGACTATCAGCCCGGAAATGTTCAACAAGTCTGTCAATCAAATTAACAGATGGTGAAGTAACTTATGGATATTTCCAACAAGACGTGCAAACGTCAAATGTCAACATAAAAAAAAATGAACGTTTTTTTTAGACCTAATTGTCTCAAATATTTGGCCACCACACTTCTCTCTTAGAAGTTTATTGAAGGGAAAAGTGTACAGAAATGAATCTCGTACAATCGAAGCTCTGAAAGAGGTTATTGTTGACGTCACTTTAAGAAGAGAATTCGGAGAGATGTGTACAAGCCTGCTTGGATCATTTTCAGCATTGGCTATGAGGTTTTTGCATAGTGGAAGGTATATGCATGTAAGTTTTCACGACAGACTTAAGACGGCTAACTTACAATTTTATAGAGAAAAGTTTGGGGCCTCTAGTGAGCGAATCCAATAGGCTAAGTATATATGTATCGGTACATTGTAGTTTTCTATGGTCTCGTCCACTACATGAGTGAGGAAGGAGCATGGAAGTACCTAGTTGAGAAACGACGGGGAAATAGAATCTCAACACGGTTGGAATACCCAAATTCTCGCAACAACCAATCGCTTTATCATGATGCAGACGTTGAGTATTCCGTCGCCGCTGTTCAAATTTCCACGTAATGAATGCAGAATTTTAACGCAAATGAATACCGGCGCTTTAGTTGTTGGCACAGACGAGATGCAGTAATCGACAATTTTATACTCCAGCACAGAGCTAGGGGGGTGGGGGTGGCGTTGAGGTTACAAAATGCGCCCCACAGGCAGGGTATAATTTTCTCGTTTAACATTAATTTCCGGTTCCCGTTCCCGCACTCTGTCACCCATATTACAGGCAGGTATTGCACGATGGTGAATCCAATTGAAGCACGGCCCACTTGTTGGGAGTAATCGACCGTGCTCTCATTTAAAAATAGAAGGAAAACAATTTTCGATATACCGAGCATCGCCTTTTTGTTGTTGCGTGATCGGGCCGTCTTGGCTTCACTTCCCCTGCCTTCTGCGTTGCGTTGCGTTACGAAGGTTGTATGCAACATACTTTTACATTACAGAAAATGTGTCTGCAGCTGACGGAGAAAAGTGTGTCCCACATTTCTGGTATCATGATGGTTTTACCTCTAGTTGCTCCCACACATTTATTATTGTAGCTGTTACTGTTGTTATTATTATTATTATTATTATTATTATTCATATTATTATTATTCATAATATTATTATTATTATTATTATTAGACTATTATTGATATTATTATTATTATTATTGATATTATTATTATTATTATTATTGATATTATTATTATTATTATTATTATTGTTATTGATATTATTATTATTACTTACTTACTGGCTTTTAAGGAACCCGGAGATTCATTGCCGCCCTCACATAAGCCCGCCATCGGTCCCTATCCTGAGCAAGATTAATCCAGTCTCTACCATCATATCCCACCTCCCTCAAATCCATTTTAATATTATCTTCCCATCTACGTCTCGGCCTCCCCAAAGGTCTTTTTCCCTCCGGCCTCCCAACTAACACTCTATATGCATTTCTGGATTCGCCCATACGTGCTACATGTCCTGCCCATCTCAAACGTCTGGATTTTATTATTATTATTATTATTATTATTATTATTATTATTATTATTATTATTATTATTATTATTGATATTGTTATTGATACTATTATTATTGATATTATTATTTATATTATTATTATTATTATTATTAATGATATTATTATTGATATTATTTTTATTATTGTTATTATTGATATTATTTATATTATTATTGATATTATTTGTACTGTTATTATTATTATTAGATATTATTATTGATATTATTTGTACTGTTATTATTATTATTATTAGATATTATTATTGATATTATTATTATTATTGATATTATTATTCATATTATTATTATTCATATTATTATTATTCATATTATTATTATTATTATTGCTATTATTATTATTATTCATATTATAATTATTATTATTATTATTATTATTATTATTATTATTATTATTATTATTATTATCCCTTACTAAATTTTCATCTCCCGCATTTCATCTCAGTACATTGGCAGGTCTGATGTTACATGCGTTCTGCGATTGTCGAGAATGACGTAACATATTAGTTCAATCATTCGCCGATACTGCTGAACGCTTAGTTGCACTTTGATTTAATTTTAAAGAATCCATTTACAATTTTCACGGAATTCACATTGTCACATTTCCTGATAAAGGAAAAGTGGTTTTCGACATTCCGTCCGTCTTGTGTAGCGGTCACTCCTCAACTGTAGAATGGATTTTATTCATATTCACTGTTACAAGTCAATTTATCGGCGAACGTAGGCTTAATAAAGGAAATAGTACTAGGAAGTAGTTAGCGGACATTAAGCATACAGTCGTAATAAAGTAAAGGTTGTTGTTGTTCGTGGCTTAAGCAAATTGACAAATGAAAATACATGAAAGCGAAATTAATTTTTACATAATAAATTTCGTGCCACTACAAAACTCGCACAATTTATAAATGATATGAAATATATTACCTACTGGAACTGCAAAGAATACCTTTTATATGCAACCGAAAATATGAGAGATTGTCTTACTTGCGTGTTTCGTACATGTTTTTATTTTATTTTATTGCGTTATTTTACGACGCTGTATCAACATCTAGGTTATTTAGCGTCTGAATGATATGAAGGTGATAATGCCGGTGAAATGAGTCCGGGGTCCAGCACCGAAAGTTACCCAGCATTTGCTCCTATTGGGTTGAGGGAAAACCCCGGAAAAAAACTTCAACCAGGTAACTTGCCCCGACCGGGATTCGAACCCGGGCCATCTGGTTTCGCGGCCAGACGCGCTGACTGTTACCCCACAGGTGTGGACTCGTACATGTTATTTTTGAAGAATTGTTTATCAATAATAATATTAATCAGAGAATGCAATTTCTTTCCAAACACCAAGTTCTCTAAAGGCCCATTCACAACGAAAATTAAATATAATCGTAACATAAACACAGAAGTTTGCGCCCAGGCTACCAAATGGGATCATTCACAATGATTCACATAAGCATTGACATAAACATCACCGTAAGACGTTAACATGAAAGTTTGCAAACTCCAAACTTTCATGCTTATGCTTACGTGATTTGCAAACAGAACACAATCGTGGAGCGCTGAAGTATGAGACAGAATATGAGGAAATGGCGTCGTTGTTATGTTTCCATGGTTACCAAGTATGTTTGCTGTTATGTTTATGTTCCCATCGTGAATGATGGTATGACTTCTTGATTTTATTGTAACGTTAAGTTAACGCTTACGTTATGTTTAATTTTCATTGTGAATGAGCCTTAACTCTTCCGATAGAACAGATCTCTTTCAAGAGTATATGCAGAAGCAGATTGAACTTTACAGCTACACTTTCTCATACAGCAAAAAGAATAACGTGAGCTTTGTGAGTTCTTTAGATCTGAATGTTGAAGATCCTGATGACAGAGATAGCGATGTATCATGGTTTTCTGGCATTCCTTAATAAATTTGAGACAATATTTCCGTTTGAATTATTTTAAAAGTTGTTTTGTTTCGCCGATATCTGCAAGAGAAGAGTTTTGCCGTATTGTATTGTAGCAAAACTGTAAACGATAAAATATAGAACATCGTTTCCGTGGATGGGCTCAGAGGAATGAGGCCTAACAAGAATCTGAGAACGGACACTATAGGCTAATTATCGGCGCGCTTATATTGTGTTACTTCTCGATTATTGGTTGTAGGTTCCTCAAATTGACAAACTGGAATAATTCTATTACTGTGACGCAATAAACACGAAGAGTACAAGAAGAAATTTGCAGGCTCACTTTTGAATAAACTTTCAGCTTCCTACAGGCTTTTATTTGGCCACAATGGTTTGAAACCCGAATTAATTCTTCTCTACTCATCTCCAGGATTCTATGGAAAACAGTTTAACTTCTTAGCTTTATGAGTGGAAACGATCTCTTTTGGATTCGGTGAAGTATTCGACTTGTATATCATTGTTAGAGGTGATGATTTTATAAATTTAAAATTAGAAGTTTTGTATTTTCATTTTAACATTCGGCATTTTGTAGCGTTTATTTATTCATTTAACATTTAGGTTTTGTAGCATTTTGAAAGAAACATGAACTGTAGGTTAGTGTAGGAAGATAGTCTGCCTTTTAAAAATATCTGTATAGAATTAAATCGTACTTAAGTGTGCGGCGCTGTAACAGACGTATCGCAGCAATACTCAAACATTCGGTTGCAAGCTTTATATGTATACAGGGTCCGTTATTGTAATGGAATTCCACAGTAATCAGATGAATTTAAATTCTGATCTGATTAGTTCTATTGAATCAAAAGTGAATTTATTGTTAACAGTAAGTTACAAACCATATTTAATACTTTATATCTATTTTAATTACTAGCTAGCTAATTAAATAAATAAATAAATAAATAAATAAATAAATAAATTACATGGATGATATAAAGAATCAGTAAAGGCTGGTTCAAATAAACCGAGAACGAGAACCAGAGTGAAAACGAAAAGCAGAGAACGTGAATATGAATTTTTTTGATTCACAATAAACCGAGAACGTAGACGACTATGCATATCGATATACATGTCAATAACGATATGTAAAGTCGATATTACGCATTCTGATGTTATTTGTGTATAATTGACCAATGGCGTTCTCTCATGACTATAAGGCAGCCAACATAAACACAGGTTAACCAACTTCAAAATTTCAACGGCACTATAAATATGCCCATGCATCTTTATTATCACAATCTATTTTAAGTCTATCATAACGTAAAATAATTAGAGAAGATACATTTGTAATAGAACAAAAATGAACACAACAGTAGTTATTGAATTGAAGCATGAATATGTAGTGTGTAATACAACCAATACAGTAATAAAATATGATTCGCTTCCGATCGGTGTTCAAAGATGCAGCTATTGAAAGCCACGTATTCTCCTTCATTTTCTCATCTTTATACGAGGCGCGCCGCTTATCGTAAACGTGAGGATTTTCCTCAACACTCAATATTAGAATCTCATCAAATAAAACTTGCTCCATGATGCACAGCACAGAACAAAATAATGCATAGGTTATGTCACGGTCTTCTTGCTACAAAATATACGACGACAAAATAGCTTTTAGATGGCAATAGAATGAATCTAGTGGGCTGTGATCGGAAACGTGAACGCCAAAGTTGAAACTTGTCCAACTCTCCGTTCCCGATCTCGGGCTCCGGCAAGCTTTTCGTTAATTGTGAATGCTCACATTTAAATGTTCACATTTTAATAATTTCACCGTTTTCGTTTTCGTTCCCATTCTCGTTTCCGACTTAGTGTGAACCAGCCTTTACACCCTTATGAGCAAAACTTCTGTTCGAGTTTACTTCATCTACATACAAGAAATTGTACAGAAGTCAATATCCTACACTTATATGTTTAAACAAAAAAAAGAAAAAAAAACAAACATTTTATAGTTACAATCAATTTAAATGCAATTTATAAGTAGATTTTTAAATTTTTATTGAACTTAATAACGGAAAATGTTGAAAACTGAGGATGAATTTTGATTATGGAATCAAGCGCGCGGCTCCGGATCGGCGGGCAAGGGCTGCCAACTGAACCACGACGGCGCTTTTTTATATACTATTTTTACTTTTATGTTGCACAGGGTCCGGCAGATTGATCTCCCCGGTTTGAGTTAGCCAGCGCACAGTTGCGCTTGAGTGATATAATATATCTTTGAGCAGCACAAACCAGTCACCATCACGCCGTGGACAGGTGAACATCGTGCATTTTGCTGTTGAAGCATATTGAAAAATGGTGACTGTGATTGAAACACAGCTGCAATTTCGTACCTATCCATTGTAGAGTAGTTCGACACGAAAACCATGCTGTTATGGGTGAGAAATTTCAGACAAAATGTTCCACTTTCAAACAGAAGTCGATTTTATTCAAAGGATTTAATTTTGGAAATAGTATCTTTAAGATATGTAAATATATTTAGTTTTTTTTTATTTTATTTTTCTACAGGTTTAACTAGTTATTGTTTTATAATTATTAATAATTATTATTTGGTTGCCTAGTTCCTTTTAAAATCTTAACAAAGATTCAATACTCGGTAGAAGTCGCAGCATTCGGCTCCCGAGAATACCGCGGTGAGGCACGTTGTTACCACTTCAGCCATTAAACGTGCTCTGGCATTGGGAATATCTGATCGGAGTGTCTTACACCTAGACCGCAAGTTCAATCCCTGTAAAGTTATGGTGGTTCAAACTTCGGCAACGTGACTGGCTCAACCGCCAAGATGCTTGCAGACCATATTGGAAAATGTTGCAGGCGATGCTGCTGTGCTCAGTAATGACTGAGGGCTGCGTCAACAAAGAAAATCTTCGGTATTGGACCCCAGAAATGCACCAGCGACCTCTCCACAGCGCGCGAGTTGGTGTCTGGCGTGCTGTTACACAGTTCGTGACGATATGGCCAGCTTAAGGACGCACGGTGTGTTTCAGGAGTGTGTAGCTCGTGAGCGCAAGCATTTGGACGATACAAAGTTGCGAACATTCTTCTGTAAGTAAAATCCTGAATGGGACCTGCAGTATGTTGCTCTTGTTATTCATGTTTTAAATCGGGGATCATTCTCCGGACCCTGTACTTTATACATCATACTGTACCTCGATTGTTATCCTTGTGTTATTTCTAATTCATTTTGTATGCACTGTAATATGTCTTACTTACTTACAAATGGCTTTTAAGGAACCCGAAGGTTCATTGCCGCCCTCACATAAGCCCGCCATCGGTCCCTATCCTGTGCAAGATTAATCCAGTCTCTATCATCATACCCCATCTCCCTCAAATCCATTTTAATATTATCTTTCCATCTACGTCTCGGCCTCCCTAAAGGTGTTTTTCCCTCCGGTCTCCCAACTAACACTCTATATGCATTTCTAGATTCGCCCATACGTGCTACATGCCCTGCCCATCTCAAACGTCTGGATTTTAAGTTCCTAATTATGTCAGGTGAAGAATACAATGCGTGCAGTTCTGCGTTGTGTAACTTTCTCCATTCTCCTGTAACTTCATCCCGCTTAGTCCCAAATATTTTCCTAAGAACCTTATTCTCAAATACCCTTAACCTATGTTCCTCTCTCAGAGTGAGAGTCCAAGTTTCACAACCATACAGAACAACCGGTAATATAACTGTTTTATAAATTCTAACTTTCAGATTTTTTGACAGCAGACTGGATGATAAAAGCTTCTCAACCGAATAATAACAGGCATTTGCCATATTTATATGTCTTGGTATTTTAAATAAGTATTATAACTGAATTGCATCCGAGCACGAGCTTCGGTCCTTGGATGTACTAATTTTATACGTCATCTCCATAAAAAAAAGAAAATATAGTCTTGGTCCTAGACTAATAACCTACCGTGTTTCAAACCTGTCGATGTGAACAAAGTTTGCGCCTAGTATTGTATCAGGGGATTATGCTTGATACAATGTTTGCGATTTTTGTAATAATAGTTTAATAATAGGCCTATGTACTAATTGTATAATTGTTCGATCTTGTAGATTTTAATTTCAGAGGAAATTAATTTAGAAGGATAAGAAATGTTTTTTTAAATAGATTTTTTTTGTAAAACCAATTTAAAGGATAGAGCAATGAAGAAACTTTTGTAGTTCCGCCCCACGTAATACAGCCATGCTGGATGGTGGACTGAAAAAGAGCTAAATAACTGCACGCAAAATACGACGGATAGAAAATTTATAAATTGTTGAAGTAATTTGCTGCATAGGTTAGAAATATAAAATTACTACGAATATTCAAATATTGTTAACTAACTGATGTTAAAGAGAAAGGGATTAATGTTTTAGTTTAATATTTAAGGAACGAAAATTAAAATCAAGACAATCTTTGACTATATATATATATATATATATATATATATATATATATATATATATATATATATAGAGCTATGTTAGCATTTTTATTAACTTCATCCCACTAATAACCACTAAATATCACCACTGTATCATCTGCATGTGAATATATGAAGATATTACTATTTCTGAAATCTAAATTTAATAAATCGATAATGTAGCTATTATTAAAAATCAAATATTAGGTCGAACACTGTAATTCCGTGGTTATGCGTGAAGTAATTATGAAAAATGTTTGCTGTTCTGAAAAAGATGTAATCTTTCACGTGATTAGTTTCGACAGCGTGGTGCCGACAGCAGTGCAAGAAGTGCAGGGCACAGCGTTGGCTCGGGTTGGAGCGGGCGTTGGACCGGCAAACATTTCGCTGCCGGCGCTCCGGTATTTCTATCAACCGATTTCACACCCAATTACCATTCTCTCATCCCCACTCTCTCAGCGTCAAATGAGGAAATTTTGGAGGGAGGTGTTTTGGGTGGTAAATGGGAGGGTTGAAAGTGAAGGGAGAGGGTGAAGACTGCCGCATTTTCTGCCACTTTGCACTAATTTTGATCGCGGAGTTGCGAAAGCTGAGGCTCTTTTCTCATCATCGTCATCACCAAAGTCATTCTCTTGCCTCAGAGGACGCTATGATTTACAATATCAAGGAAAGGGATGAGAGATAAAATTGGGATTGGATTAGTGGGTGGGTGGTGTGAAGATTGTGTTTAACGGGCTGAAATGACAGTATACTCCGGCATAGTGTAGCGGTTGTTTGTGTAGCATGACAAGGGCGGGCCCCACCTCTCCTCAGCCCACGGGGATGATTGTTATGACGTATGCTCTTGAGCCAATAGGAAGGAAGCTTTACCGCTCGCTGGTATTACATTTGCAGACAACCGACGATCGTTTTATGTAGGCCACACGTTTCGTTCTTACGCTACATGTGTGGTTAGGCATCTGCTATATTTTCAACGTGCTACAGTGTGCCTTCGAGACGGCAGTAGGTTCTTATAGCAGGTAAAATATCGGCCTAAATTCTGAAATGGAATAATTGTAGGAAATAAGACTTATGAGGTCTGTCGTACGCCAAACATAAAGGATTAATACAACAAATTGAAAGGATCAGAACCATAGTGGGCCAAGCGCCATTTACTAAAACCGTAGAAAACTTACTTACTTACTGGCTTTTAGGGAACCCGGAGGTTCATTGCCGCCCTCACATAAGTCCACCATCGGTCCCTATCCTGAGCAAGATTAATCCAGTCTCTATTATCATATCCCACCTCCCTCAAATCCATTTTAATATTATCCTCCCATCTACGTCTCGGCCTCCCTAAAGGTCTTTTTCCCTCCGGCCTCCCAACTAACACTCTATATGCATTTCTGGATTCGCCCATACGTGCTACATGCCCTGCCCATCTCAAACGTCTGGATTTAATGTTCCTAATTATGTCAGGTGAAGAATACAATGCGTGCAGTTCTGTGTTGTGTAACTTTCTCCATTCTCCTGTAACTTCATCCCTCTTAGCCCCAAATATTTTCCTAAGCACCTTATTCTCAAACACCCTTAACTTATGCTCCTCTCTCAAAGTGAGAGTCCAAGTTTCACAACCATAAAGAACAACCGGTAATATAACTGTTTTATAAATTCTAATTTTCAGATTTTTTGACAGCAGACTGGATGATAAAAGCTTCTCAACCGAATAATAACAGGCATTTCCTATATTTATTCTGCGTTTAATTTCCTCCCGAGTATCATTTATATTTGTTACTGTTGCTCCAAGATATTTGAATTTTTCCACCTCTTCGAAGGATAAATCTCCAATTTTTATATTTCCATTTCGTACAATATTCTCGTCACGAGACATAATCATATACTTTGTTTTTTCGGGATTTACTTCCAAACCTATCTCTTTACTTGCTTCCAGTAAAATTCCCGTGTTTTCCCTAATCGTTTGTGGATTTTCTCCTAACATATTCACGTCATCCGCATAGACAAGCAGCTGATGTAACCCGTTCAATTCCAAACCCTCTCTGTTATCTTGGACTTTCCTAATGGCATACTCTAGAGCAAAATTAAAAAGCCGTAGAAAACAAGGGTTAAAATGAAGTTATTACCATAATTGAATGGAAACATATAGCAAATAATATAAAGTATACATATTAAAACTAAATGATATGTCAATCTTCATTAAACTATGGTATTCACTTAACTGGTCCGCACCTGTGGAGTAACGGTCAGCGCGTCTGGCCGCGAAACCAGGTGGCCCGGATTCGATTCCCGGTCGGGGCAAGTTACCTGGTTGAGGTTTTTTCCGGGGTTTTCCCTCAAGCCAATATGAGCAAATGCTGGGTAACTTTCGGTGCTGGACCCCGGACTCATTTCACCGGCATTATCACCTTCATATCATTCAGACGCTAAATAACCTAAGCTGTTGATAAAGCGTCGTAAAATAACCTACTAAAATAAAAAATTCACTTAACTTTAACCTCTGCTTTCTCCGTTTTTAATAAATGGCACTTGGCCCACTATGGCTCTGAACCCTTCAATTTATAAGACTTGTGTTGAAAAAGGTACGGCATAAAGCAGAATCTCTTCTGAGTAATCCACCGTATCCTAGAACTTAACATTAAATAGCCTACATGATCAAACTCTGTTGGGTTCCTCATGTCAGTCTAATCAAAACAAGTTTTCATGTAAGACAGCTAATCCTGGAGTCAATTGAATAACATGAATGTATAGATCTTAAGCCTCGTATCCCTCCATATTTGATTAATTCATTGCTAATGCTGTTTGTCCCAGCTGTCGTTCTGCCTTTTCTTTTCTATGCAAATCCCTAAGAACCCTGTGTGTGAAACAATGAAGGCATAACTTCATGAGGGAGCCATTTTTAGAAATTAGCAGGCTTTGGTAATTTGTAAAACAAGAGAACATCAGGCTTTGACTTAGCAACCATAAATGATGTTCTCTTGTTTAAATCTGCTAATTATTTTCTAAACATGAACCACTGATTTATTTCTTTATTGTTTTTCTTTACATAATGTTAAATTCCTATAGCCTACCCAGAAAACACAGGTAGGCCTATAAAGTTTTCCTTCTCTGTGTTTTAACAACGTGTAAAATTAGTTTGTGCGAGATCGTGCGTATGTGCTTGGTTTCCGCACAAAACCAATCCGCGGAAAGTCTAAAATTCCACATTCAGTATTCCCAACCTAACACACACACAACAATTTCCTTCTTCTTACCGCTTAAGTGACATATTGATTTTACTGCTTTAGGCTTCTAACATATTATTTTTAGAGACGTTCAATATAGTAATAATTATAAATTGGAAACTTGCCACTGCAATTTCACCTAAATTGCACTGTTAATTATTGTTTTTAAATATTTGCAAAATTAAGTAAACTCTACAACTCCACTAAAGTTACTGCATTCGTGATGCAAGTAACATTAAGGAAGGCGTTAAAAAATCAACAAGATTCCATAGACTGGGGGAAAAAAAAGACAGACGTATATCACGGCCTGCTGGAGTATAGTAAACACAGAAAACATTTTAAAGCAACAATGTTGAAGATAGATATTTTTGTTTTGCAAATTTGCCGTCATTGAACAGAAACCAAGATGGAGATTTCATTGCAACTAATTAGAAATTCCTCTTTTAGGTATGTAATAAACGATCTTCGCACAAAATAATATACGATACACGAGCGGTATGTTTTCTTTCAATTCTCGGAAATTAAAAAAGCTCAACTACGTTTCGCTTTTTCAAACTTTTCCTCGAACATGAAAACTTCAACATACCGCTCTTGTAACGCATATTACTATTTCATATGAACCCACTGCCGTGTTTTTATGTTTTGAGACGGGTATCAATTTCTGTGACCTCTCTAACTAGCGTTCCCAACAGCCTGAGTTTCTAGTTGGATGCTGGTCTTATCAACGGTAATCTCACTAGAGCTTTTGATTTAAAACTCCACTGGAATTTAATTGACTATTACACGATCAGAAGAAATTATATAAAGATTAGAAGAAACAAAGTACTCTAATACAATAAAATATTAACTGGCTTACCAAAATACTAAACTGTCTTGAAAATTTATTAATGTACCATCTCATCATTACAAATATTCCGCTAGATGGCAGTAGTGTGTTATGATGAGCTGTTTTCTTGTTACCAGTTGTGCCAACTATACAATCTTCATTGAACTCTATGGATGGTTACTAGTCAGGAAGGGTTTGTTGATTTAGTTTCCTTTTTATTTAAAGAGTTGTATTCCACTTCAATTATCATTATCAATTATCATAATCTAAATAATATAAACAAGATAAATGATAGAATAGTTATAATTATGGTATTAAGGTTACCCATCTACTTACCACCGAACCTTGTAACATATATTTTTTACACCCTGTATACAAGAAACAGCCAGATGATTTCAAACTGGATACAAGAACACATTAAAACAATACATGGAATTATGCGGAACACAACACCAACTATAATTACAATAACGTAGAAACGGGTAAGGAAATAGTAGTCTATATATTGCACTCAGAAGTCAAGCATTATATCATACTGGAACATAACACAAGAATACACGAACACCATAATATGCTTAATACACAAGTTACTTTCAACTCATACACTCCTTGATATAGCAACGTAATGGCGTACACACAATAATAGGAACATTCATCATAGAATAATGAAAGTTATAAAATCAAATTCGAATTCTTACAAGATTGCACTTAGTATTGCAGTACAATAGTACATTATGCAACGAGCCTATAATGGTAGTAATTAAGACGCGAGTATGTTTGTTTATGAAACGAGCGCAAGCGAGTTTCATAATTTTCATACTAGCTTCTTAATTACCATTATAGGCAAGTTTCATACGACTTTTTATGCTCGATCATATTTCCAGCTTGAAATTATTCATAAGTTTTCATGTAATGGTTATGTTAAGTGACGAACGGAACTGACCTGAATTGTGAGATGTGCGCAGACGCGAAAGTATTGATTTTTTTTTTCCGAGGCACGAATATCATTGACCTTGATATAACCTAGAGAACATTAGTCTTGATATAACCTGGAAATTGATTTAGAATTGAAAAACGAGATGACAAATTTAATTTATTTGAATATTATTTACAATTAACGCTAATTATTATAGTAACAGAACATAACCTTCTGCGACAGTATTGGATTTCCAGCCTCAGTGACGTTTCGCTAATTGTCTTTCGATTGCATATCCGAGAATAATCGATACTTGCGGTTTTATTATGGTACAATGGTGATTTCTCATTGGCTGAACAACTGATCTATAATGAATAGGTGTACTTTAATGAGGTGCATTAAAGGGCTACTACCAGGTGTATAATTACTACATTTCGGCATGGTCGAGCATAAAATAATGAATTTAATCCTAGGTATATGTTGATGTAAAAAAAGAATCCCAAAACATGAAAACGTGTTTGTGTTTGGATACATATTAAATTATTTTTGTTCCATGTCACTAAAGTTGTAAAGCTGCGGTAGAATACGGAATGTCAGAGTACTTCACTCTCTCTTTCGTATCTTAAAAGTTTGTAGGCGGCTGCAGCTCGGAGATGCCAATTAACCTTTGTTCTCATTTTTCCGTATCAAGAATACTGAAAGTAATATTACAGTACCATAAATAACAGAGTCAAGATCACCTCCGGCCGTTATCGCTGTCACCGAGGAAAGGCCTCTAGGGATTATGTTTGAATCTCTGCCTCTGTCTGCCTCATCGTTCCGTCCATATTTCTGTTTTTTCCCCCTCTTTTCTTCGCCTATTTGTCGGTAATTAGTCCTTTGTTTCTGTAGCCTGTGTATGTAATATAATATGTGGGATAAAGCTGCGTGGTGCTGCATCTACAAGTATGATAGAGGATATTCTGTAACAGTTGTTCAGGAAAATATATTTTTAGGAAAAAAAAATAACAATAACTTAATATTTGCAATAAATGATAGAAGATATTCTGTAACAGTTGTTCAGGAAAATATATTTTTAGGAAAAAAAATAACAATAACTTAATATTTGCAATAAATGATAGAGAATATTCTGTAACAGTTGTTCAGGAAAATATATTTTTAGGAAAAAAAAGAACAATAACTTAATATTTGCAATAAATGATAGAGGATATTCTGTAACAGTTGTTCAGAAAAATATATTTTTAGGAAAAAAAAAGAGCAATAACTTAATATTTGCAATAAATGATAGAGGATATTCCGTAACAGTTCTGTTCAGGAAAATATATTTTTAGGAAAAAAAAAGAACAATAACTTAGTATTTGCAATAAATGATAGAGGATATTCTGTAACAGTTGTTCAGGAAAATATATTTTTAGGAAAAAAAAAGAACAATAACTTAATATTTGCAATAAATGATAGAGGATATTCTGTAACAGTTGTTCAGGAAAATATATTTTTAGGAAAAAAAAAGAACAATAACTTAATATTTGCAATAAATGATAGAGAATATTCTGTAACAGTTCTGTTCAGGAAAATATATTTTTAGGAAAAAAAAAGAACAATAACTTAATATTTGCAATAAATGATAGAGGATATTCTGTAACAGTTGTTCAGGAAAATATATTTTTAGGAAAAAAAAAGAACAATAACTTAATATTTGCAATAAATGATAGAGGATATTCTGTAACAGTTCTGTTCAGGAAAATATATTTTTAGGAAAAAAAAAGAACAATAACTTAATATTTGCAATAAATGATAGAGGATATTCTGTAACAGTTCTGTTCAGGAAAATATATTTTTAGGAAAAAAAAAGAACAATAACTTAATATTTGCAATAAATGATAGAGGATATTCTGTAACAGTTGTTCAGGAAAATATATTTTTAGGAAAAAAAAAACAATAACTTAATATTTGCAATAAAAGATAGAGGATATTCTGTAACAGTTGTTCAGGAAAATATATTTTTAGGAAAAAAAAGAACAATAACTTAATATTTGCAATAAAAGATAGAGGATATTCTGTAACAGTTGTTCAGGAAAATATATTTTTAGGAAAAAAAAGAACAATAACTTAATATTTGCAATAAATGACAGAGGATATTCTGTAACAGTTGTTCAGGAAAATATATTTTTAGGAAAAAAAAAAGAATAACTTAATATTTGCAATAAATGATAGAGGATATTCTGTAACAGTTGTTCAGGAAAATATATTTTTAGAAAAAAAAAAGAACAATAACTTAATATTTGCAATAAATGATAGAGGATATTCTGTAACAGTTGTTCAGGAAAATATATTTTTAGGAAAAAAAAAGAATAACTTAATATTTGCAATAAATGATAGAGGATATTCTGTAACAGTTGTTCAGGAAAATATATTTTTAGGAAAAAAAAAAGAATAACTTAATATTTGCAATAAATGATAGAGGATATTCTGTAACAGTTGTTCAGGAAAAAATATTTTTAGGAAAAAAAAGAACAATAACTTAATATTTGGAATTCGTTGCATCTTACCTTCCTCCTGCAAGCGACACGCGCTGGAAGTTACGCACATTGTGTGTCATTGTACATATTTATCTCTTTCAGAACATACAGACATACAACTTGCGATACGTATTAGAACTCGAATTAAAAAAACAATAGGAAGTAAATGCGTTCAGTACGTATGCGTGTAGGCCTGTGTACATATAGCTTTGTGTGTAGGCTTTGTACAGGGACATCATTTTATTTTTACTAACATTTTTAATATTAACTTGCTTATACCTCTGGATCAACGCCGTTTGCTACCCCCTTCCACGACTGGAGTTAGATGATACTGGCGTAATATACAAACAAATCACTTCACTAGGTATAGGAGGGAAGAAAAGTAGGTCATCCATTTACGTAAAGTAGGAAATATCCGATTTTGAGTTTGATCATTTTCATTAGGTTTTTGTTTAATCAAAATACAGTACGGTATTAACAATGAGTGTTTTTACTCACGAACTGAGCTGTCCATGTGGACGTATTCATTATGCAGTGTCTATTATACTGTCTACAGCACATTAGCGTACAATATAGAGAATGAAGTTAAATTGAAAAATAATCATAATATGGAAATTTAAACACATTTTTGAAAATGGTGTCTGTTCATTTCAATACAGACTTCAGGTCTAATGTGCATATTATCGCACTATAGACTATTGTACCTAATCCCAATTACCAGTTTCGTCCTTCGTACTAGTAACTCATGTTGAATCTATACCTACTCTATAAAAGGGTACGTTACGTACTGTAAATTCAATCTTCACTTCTGCCCGATCCGAAAAGATAAAATTACTCAGACATGCTATATACTGTCCGTCCAAGTAGTTATGTCGCAGGATCGTAGAAAGGGAAATCACGTGAGTTAATTACTTAACGAGGCCCTTTAATTAAGTTATTTTAAACAGTTGTATAATATTACGTAGACGTCCAATTCCTAACAGAAATTAATGTTTTCAGAAAAGAGCTAAGACAGCCCATCCACTAGCCTTTACAGAGGGGCGAACAGAAGCAGGTGAGGGAAATCGGGATGCGACGTAGGCAAACTGACGACAGTACCTGTGCGAAAATATGATTCAATATTGAAAGCTCTTTCGTCACTGGAAAACGCGAATATATTTCTGGAACGTACTATACTCACTAACTCAGTACTATTTGCTATATGCGGCCTTGCTTCTGTGTGGAGGACAGTTGGAACTTCATTAGTAGAAGGGGTGGGAGTAAAGTACATTCAAAAACTCGGGTACAATAAAAATTCAAGTAAAAATAAAATGATGTCCTTGTATTAACTTCCAGTCTGAGAGGCGATGCACCTCTGAATTCCACAGCATTGTCCGTTCTAAAGTCTCCGTTTATCGCAGCAGTATATGTATTCCATGTGTTTGCTGGGAATCTCGGATTCTCGGGTCTTCTTCTGCATCTTCCTCTCCCGCCTCTCACGTATGTTCACTCAACGTATTCGATGAACTCACCTCTTTCCGCGATATAGTCAAGAACAAGTTACAAACGGTACGAAGGGCAGCCCAAATACCATCAGCGTTGTGTTGCGAACTGCACTTCCTTGAGTTGGACAAACCAATGGAGCTAATGTTTCTCCACAGAGATTGTGCAAAATGGAAAAGACAACCTTGTACACAAGAATTTGGGGAAAGTTCATTAATTGCATTCATATTTGCTATTTCGAAACAGAGATTATTACATAAATTTGTGGTGACATCTAAATTATACAATATGGTAGTTTCAACAGAGAAAACTAAAACTATGGTTATATCCAAGGAGCCGTTAAGATGTAAGCTGGAAATAGAAGGGGCAATGATTGAACAAGTAATGGAGTTTCAATACTTAGGAGCTGATATATCAAGTGATCGCCAAATGTATGAAGGGGCTAGAGAGCAGGTCATGAAAGGAGCTCGAGTATCAGGTTGCTTAAGGGATGTAACATGGAAAAATAAGTGTCTACGTATAGAAGGAAAAGTTAAAATATACAAAACAATGGTAAGACCGATATTGACCTATGGAGCCAAAACACGAGCCACCACAAAAAAAAAAAAGAATAAATCAGCTATATACTACTAGGTTCAAAAAGTTCCCGGAATTTTACTACCATTTTTCGTATTAATATATAACAAGGGATATTATACATTTGTTTTGTTGGTAACATTCATGATGTCATTTCCTTAAAGTTTGTTGATAATGGCAACTATTGGTTTTGAGTTGTAGGCATTTGTTTATCATAGTGTTTTGTTTGTTCGTCGCATTTTGTAATTATGTCCACAGAGCGAAGTACAAACATCAAGTTCTGTGTTTTGCTGGGGACATGATCAGTATGGCTGATGAAGATGGTGATTTCTTAAACAAAATGAAACTGGTGCTACTTGTACGACCCAGTCCCTAAACGACAGTCATCTGAGTGGAAATCGAAAACATCTCCTCGGAAGCAAAAATTTCCTAGGGACACTTCCAAAGGCAAAGTTATTTTAAATGTTATGTTTTATTTAACGACGCTCGCAACTGCAGAGGTTATATCAGCATCGCCGGATGTGCCGGAATTTTGTCACGCAGGAGTTCTTTCACATGCCAGTAAATCTACTGACATGAGCCTGTCGCATTTAAGCACACTTAAAGCAAAGTTATTTTGGAAGTTTTCTTCGACTCTCAGGGTCTCATGCAACATGAGTTCATTCCAGAAGGTCGTACTGTAACGAAAGAATTGTACGTAGAAACCCTCCGTCGCCTCTGGGACGCAGTGAGAAGGAAACGTCCAGAAAAGTGGGTAGAAAACAACTGGTTCCTTATGCATGACAATGCACCTGCTCATCGCGCAATTATTGTAAAGAATTTTCTTGCCAGGCACAACATAACTGCTTTGGATCACCCACCATACTCTCCTGATCTCTCACCACCTGATTACTTTCTGTTTCCCCGTCTGAAAAGTCATCTGAAAGGACGGAGATTCAATGCTGAAGAGGTTATCGCAAACGCGACGAGAGCACTAAGACGGGTTTCACAAAATGGCTTCCAGGCCTGCTTCCAGGAACTCTACACGCGTTGGCAAAAGTGTGTTGTTGCGGAAGGCAACTATTTTGAAGGGAATGCTGTAGAATAGTGTTTAAGGTACGTTGTTTCTATGATGCTAGCAAATTCCGGGAACTTTTTGAACCTAGTATGTACAACAGTAGAAATGAACACATTAAGATCGATAACAGGGAAGACGAGAAGAGATAGGGCGAGAATTAAGGAAGTAAGAGACCAGTGTGAAATAATAGACATTAATAAATTTGCGAAAGGAAGAAAAAAGGAATGGAATAATCATGTTACAAGAATGAGGGATGATAGAATAGCAAAAATAGCCAGGGACATGAAACCCCTAGGAAGAAAAGGTGTAGGAAGGCCGCAACGAAGATGGAAAGATGGTCTGCAATCAACATCTAGTGAATCTCCAGGATAAAGCGTGAAGAAAAACAGGTTACGACCTAAATAAAATAATAATAAGAAGAAATCCATCGTAAATACGGAAGATTCGATAGTTACATTTGCTTTGTATTGTATTGTATTGTATTTATTAACATTCCGTGGTATTCATACATGCTTACAGCTAGAATATGGAACAAGTCAAAAAACTTAATACTATTATAAAGTCTTAATTTATAGTCACAGTCTAGATTAAATATATACAGACGAGATTTACAATATAGTCTACTAGTACAACACAAAGTTTTAGTATCAATTTCATGAAGTGTTATTGAATATCATGAATTCACCTACAGAATAGAAGGCGTGAGAAATTAGGTACTTCTTTAATTTGGCCCTAAATAATTTTATGTTTTGAGTTTCATTTTTTATATCGATGGGAAGGCTATTAAAATTTTTTACTGCCATATAACGCACTCGTTTTTGATAGCACGATAGACTTGCCGATGGAATATGAAAGTCATTTTTTGACGTGTATTTATGCTGTGAACTGTTGAATTAGTTACAAAGTTTTCACGATTACATACGAGGAAGATTATTAATGAAAAGATATACTGACAAGCCATGGGCATTATTTGTAGTTTTTTGAAAATAGTCCTACACGATTCCCTAGATTTGGTACCTACTATTATTCTAATTACTCTTTTTTGTAATAGAAATATACTGTTACTATCTGTGGAATTTCCCCAGAATATTATTCCAAAACTCATTACCGGGTGGAAGTATGCAAAGTATATTGTTTTTAAGGTATTGATATTTACTATCTTTTGCATAGTTCTAATAGCAAAACAAGCTGAATTTAGTTTGGGGGTAATTTCTTTAATATGATTTTTCCAATTTAACACATTATCGATTTTCTCGTACAAATCGAAGTACTTGGTCACACAGATGTCTATCTAGCCTTTCGTTGTGAGTGCGTACCAAGTGGTGTGACAATTACATACATCGTGTAAAGCGGTATGATGTGCCGTCAGTGAATTTTGTCTTGCTGGTACTCAGATGTCTCAGAATCAACACAATCGTCAGATTTTGTAATTTGATACTCCTGTGGTATATTTGTATCACGCATAGAAGCTGCATTCAATGGCAGGTATCGGTTCTGAACACGATTCACTTAGTGTTCCTCTGGTAGCATTAGTGGCAGCAATGTTGGTCGCAACACCTGTGGTGGAGTTACGTTGGTTCCTCTTCTGCTCGTCTTTTTACCCGGTTTACTAACTTTGGCACTTCTCCTGCCAACCTTGGCTGTGCTGGTGTTTACTAGACCATCTTGAATTAGCTCAATTTCTTCCAAGCTATATCCTGACACACCGGCCATCGCACCTCCAATAGTGCCTTCTCTTCCCTTGTTTGAAGAGTGGTAATGGTAGCAGTATCTCTTATAATGAAGAATTGGCTTTTATTTATATAAAACGAGCAAAAGCTGGGTAACTTTCAGTGCTGGACCCCGGACTCATTTCACCGGCATTATCACCTTCATCTCATTCAGATGCTAAATAACCTAAGATGTTGATAAAGCGTCGTAAAATAACCTACTAAAATAATAAAAAAAGAGACTGTTATTTCCACAACGTTTAACATACTACATTTGCAACGTCATTATACAGATAGAATTTCGTAGCAACACATTTTCGGACGTGAACAAATTAAATTAGGGGAGAGTCGGGTAGTATCGGACATCGGGTAGTATCGGACAGTGCGTTTCTTTCATCTACCACCATATGGTAGTACCTGAATGACATGGTTACGTTTCTCTATGCGACATCACAGAAACGTAACCATGTCAATCAGGTACTATCATCGTGTGGTAGATGAAAGAAACTCACTGTCCGATATTACCCGATGTCCGATACTACCCGACTCTCCCCTATATTATGTGGTAGCAATCCTAGTAGTTTCAAAGAATTCTAGAATTCAGTTGGATAAAACACAGTCTGCTCACTATCTACAACTGCATCGAGAAATTCATAATACGGTCCTGGACTGCTTAAAGATTCTTATTGCATGAATTATCTAGTTTTAGCCTTCATGATGTATATCAACAATGTCATTTAATTTCGTGTTGTAATTTCCATGGCCTCGTGAAAGTCGATGTTGAATACAACAGACAATAATAAAGAACAATTGACTGTAGAAGATTTTGTAGAGGCCGTGATATACATAGGTTTGTGTGTATAAAAGTTCTTCGATTTTTAGCGTTTAAGTTTGTTTTTAATCACAATTTCAGTAAACATAAATTATATTTAACATCTATAAGTTTATAAATTTTGATTCAGATAATTATTATTGACTAATTTGTTTAATACTATCTAAAATTCTTTAATTATAATCTTCTTCATTGTTGTACACTGAAAACAACATGGATACTATAAACAGAAACCTACAAATAGAAAATTACAACAGGAAAAACACGATCAAGATTCAATTTGCACAATCTGCTACTAGACCATCAGCACAGGAAATTCATCAGTGGATTGTAAAGAAAATGGTAATCAACACAGATCAAGTGGACACACTACAACTGCATAACAGAGAGAGAGCAATTTATCTGAAGGTAACTACAGCCACATTGTATAATAGATTACTTGATAAGTACCAGGGAGAAATAGAATTTCAATATGAATCAGGAGAAATAACTCACGTTAATATAGGACCACCAGACTCAGCTAGTGTTACAGTTCGAGTATTCAATCTCCCCCCAGAAATTCCCAGCTCAGTTTTACAGACCGTTCTGAACAAATACGGTACCATACAAGACATTCGAAATGAAACTTGGAGTACACAATACTTGCTTCCGGTTTACAATGGAGTAAAGGCAGTACGAATGAATATCCAAAAAAATATTCCAGCAACAATACAGGTAGCTTCCTACACAGCTAACATTACTTATCCTGGACAACCTCAGGCATGTTTTGTTTGCGGAGACACAACTCATATGAAACAAGATTGTCCTCAACGAACTGTATCACTAAGATTGCAACCCCGTAACACTCCCAGATTGCTAAGTGAAGTAGTAAAGTTTAACTTAAGTGAGCCACAAAACACAGATGTAAATACTGCAGTGGATGAATTTTCAGAAAACAAAAGTTTGAGAAATGATGACGAAAACAGTGATTTGCAGTGTATCACTAATGTACACGACACCATGGACACAAATACCAATGCTCTCAGTATTTCGTCTACACCTCCCACTGAAGCACTGATACGATGTAAAAGACCGATTCCACCAAGTGAATCTTCATCTAGTAATCCCACTGCACATATAGATTCTTTGTCTGAAGTCTCTCCCTACAATACTGATGGGGAAACTACTGCCAACCCTAAAAATCATTCCAAACTAAATCCACCCAGGAAAAAGTCAAAAAAGGTGAAGCCACCTACATTGGATGAACAACTACATCCAGTAAAACACATATTAGAAGCGACACCGAGTGAGTTTATTCTAAACTACACACAGCTCAAAAGTTTGTATGAAAATACAGTAGGAGTTACTGATATCCTGAAAGTTGCTTTGTCTTATACAAATGACACTGAGGGTCTAATTGAAATGCTCCAGAAACTTTACCCACACTATCAAGATAAGGGCATTAAAAATAGAACTACGAGGATCGAAAACTGTCTGCGTGCCATAATAAGTATGGAAAGTGACAACAATGGGGAAACTGATGCCGTAGACAATATTCAAACGCCAATCCATCCTTAGAATCATTCCCGTTTCATTGCTCCAGTGGAATATTAATGGGTTTTGGACCCAGTATGAATATCTACAAAATTTAATTACATTACATCAACCTGGTGTCATGTGTTTGCAGGAAACTAACTTTAGTAATAATTATGTCGCAAATATCAAACAGTATTCTTCATACAATAAAAATCGCAATATATACCATCATGCTAGCGGAGGAGTGGCTACGTATGTTAACAACAATGTAACTAGTAAAGAAGTGCCACTTATTTCCAACTTTGAAGCAGTAGCAGTAATTGTTTTATTATGTATCGAAATATGTATATGTAACATATATCTGCCTAACAGTCAACCTATTGATTTACACAATCTGAAGGATTTAATCAATCAATTACCAAGACCTTTTATATTACTCGGCGATTTTAACGCTCATAGTACTCTTTGGGGATGCTCTAATACGAATTCAAGGGGAAAAATCATAGAATCTCTGCTAGAATCCGAAGATGTTATATTACTAAATTCACTGAAACCTACATATTACAGTACTGCTCACGGAACTTCTAGCAGTATAGACCTCTCTTTTTGTACTCCAGATATTGCTCCTCTACTTTTGTGGTCTGCTCATGATACTCTTTTTGGAAGTGATCATTTTCCAATTTTGCTCGAAATTACATCACACTTAAGCTGTAATCTCCCTATAATTAAATGGAACCTCAAGAACGCTAATTGGTCTGACTTCAGAACTGCAATTAATGGACAAATAAGTACTCTTCTTCCTCCATGTGACTTTCACACTTCATGTATTAACAAAATAATAGATGATTTTAGCGCACTGATACTCAAATCTGCAGAAAAAAGTGTTACTAAAACATTAATATCATCCCACAGAAAATCTGTACCTTGGTGGAATGAATCTTGCAAATTAGCAGTAAAAACAAAAATAGAGCATTTTACAAATACAAACGGAAACCAACAGTAGAAAATAAGATCAATTTCCAAAAACTTCGAGCTATAGCGAGGAAGACAATCAAAGACAGCAAAAAAGCATCCTGGTTATCTTATCTTTCATCTATGTCTCATCAGACACCTCAACATATAATATGGGACCGCTTGAGGAAAATCAGAGGTATCAACAGGAACACCTACATTAGTGCTATCTGCCAGCCCAATAGTAATGTCTTAGTAACTAATCCACAAGACATAGCCAATACCTTAGCAGATACTTTTTCCAAAATATCCAGTGACTGCAACTATGAACAAGATTTCTTACACATTAAAAACAATGCCCCTGAACTCGATCCAAATGAAATGAACTGCAATACAGACCAGAGCTTTAATGATATACTTACTCTACGAGAAGTACAAGACACCTTGAGCCACTCTAAGAATAACAGCCCCGGACCAGACAATATTCCATATGAATTTCTAAAACAACTCCCACCGGATGGTGTTTTATATCTTTATGAAGTGTATAATTACATTTGGTCCAAACAAGTGTTCCCTGATCAATGGCGAAATGCTATTATAATACCAATTCTCAAGCCTGATAAAAACCGAAGTGCACCAGAAAATTACCGCCCTATTTCTTTGACGTGTACAATGTGTAAGTTACTGGAGAAGATAATCAATAAACGTCTACGATGGACTCTAGAACAACGAAACTTTTTCACAACATCACAGAATGGTTTCCGACAATTTCACTCGACAATTGACTCCTTAATTACATTGGAATCCGAAATATTGAACGCCTTTCTTAATAAGCAACATCTTCTTGCAGTTAACTTAGATATTCATAAAGCATATGATATGGTTTGGCGCCAATATGTTGTGAAAGTGCTAATAAAAAACCAAATCACTGGAAACATGATTAGGTTTATCCATAATTTTCTACAAAATCGTACAATACAAGTCAAAGTTAACGGTACATTATCAAAGAAAGTTATAATAAACAACGGTGTGCCTCAAGGTTCAGTTATTAGTGTCACACTTTTTCTAGTAGCCATTAATAATATTACATCTCATGTAAGTTTACCAGCAAAAACCTGTCTATTTGCAGATGATCTCACTATCTTTTGCACAGGAAAAAACTTGACAACAACGCAAGACATTATCCAATCATCAGTGAAAGGAATAGAAAACTGGGCCAAAGAAACCGGTTTTAAATTCTCAGCTAATAAAAGTGAATGCATATTATTTTCAAAACGAAATACACCACATGCCCAGCCTCAATTATATCTGAACAATAATAAATTACCAATAGTAAACACGATAAAATTCTTAGGAATTATATTTGACAGAAAGCTGACATGGGCCCCTCAGTTAGCTGCTCTTAAAGAAGATTGCCTGCGACGAATTAGTTTTTTGAAAACACTTGCTGCGAGAAACTGGGGCGCAGACTATAAAGTCTTAATGTGCACTTACAGAATCCTCATTCGTTCTAAACTCGATTATGGCTGTATCGTGTACAACTCAGCAAAATCATCCTCTTTACAAAAACTTAATGTAATACAAAACTCAGCACTTCGGATCGCATTGGGTGCATTCCGAACAAGTCCAATAGCCAGTTTACAAATAGAAGCAGATGAACTGCCTCTTGATATTCGAAGAAAACAACTGAGCATTTCCTATGCTCTAAAAATCGCAGCTTCATCTAGATCTAACATGAACTCATATATATTCTCTGAACATCATGATAAACAACAAATACATTCAGCACCCTTTTCTTCTAGACTGAAACAATACTTTAACGAAATGAATATGTCAATCCCTTCCATTTCTCAAAGAAATAAAAACACTGCCCATCCACCTTGGAGAATCATGTTACCTGAAATAAATCTGGATCTAACATATCATATTAAAATCGAAACGAACAATATTACGTATCAACAATTTTGCAGAGAACAATGGGATCAGTACCGTAATTACCGTCACATATACACAGATGGATCGCAGACTAACCAAGGATGTGGATGTGCTGTAGTTTACCCTGACCACACGATGTTGTACACATTGCCATCTCTTTATTCAGTTTTCACATGCGAGTTATACGCCATCAAAAAAGCTTTAGAATATATTCTGGAAACAGAGACTGATAAATCTTATCTTCTTCACACTGATTCTCAATCAAGTTTACAAGCTCTTCAAGATATATTCTCTACAAACGCACTAATTCAAGAAATCCATCAGCTCCTCACTGACTTGATGAAACAAGGACGAAAAATAACTCTAATATGGATCCCTTCTCATCAGGGCATTCCTGGAAATGAAACTGTAGATGCCGCAGCAAAAGAAGCTACAAGACTTCCATTACATTTTTTCACATCTATTCCTCATACAGACGCCATTAAATACATAACCAGAAAACTGCACAACCATTGGCAAACATCATGGACAGAGTCATCATCCAGCAAACTTCACGAAATAGTACAGCATTGCAGAATGAAATATCCACTACAGAATTTTAAACGTCAAGACCAAGTAATAATCACCAGATTACGAGTTGGCCACACCAGAATTACACATTCTTATCTTCTAGACAGAACTCCTCCTCCAACATGCACCAATTGCCACATTAGGTTCTCTGTACGACATTTAATTTCTGAATGTCCACTATATCACCTTCATCGAGATCAATTCCATATACCAAAAGACTTATCAACAGTTCTAAACAACCCATCATTCAGTTCAAACTTAATTAAATTTCTGAAAGCTATCGACATTTACAAATGTATCTAAATGATTATTGTAATACAGTAAACTAATGTAAACTGTAAGAATTGTTTATGTATGTATTGTCGCGATATGACTTCCTAAGTTAAAGCGACATAAAATAAAAAAAAAAAAAAAAAAAAAAGATTTTGCATTTTAATATTATACATGAATTTGATCTATTTATTTTTATTTATTATATTTTTAATTAATTTAACTTCTATTTGCACAATTTTAATGTAGCCTATGTTCTTCTCGTGGTTATGAAGGTTAAATGTGCAAACTTTGGTACATATCGGTCAAAGCGTGTAGATTTGTATAGAGAACATACACACATACATACATACATACATACATACATACATATATATGTACACATACATATATATACACATATATATATATATATACACATACACACCCACATTCAATTTTATATATTAAGATAGAGTTTTTGCCATGCTTTACTGGTACTATTGAATTTTTGATCAAGCAAAATTCCCTAGCATCACAAACAATATCCTGACTTACCAAACATCATTAATATTTATTTAATTAAGAATGTAATTTTTTTATTTTATCTCGCACATGAACGTTCACAATGCATGGACATTTTTACATGGACGTTTTCAACATATGAACCATTGGGACTAATGGACCTTAAGTAAGAAGCTTTTCGCATGGACCTTTTGTTATGGACCTTCTGATCTAGTGGACAATAAATTTTACTGCCGTACAACGCACTCCTTTTGATAGCAGTATAGACTTGTCGATGGAGTATGAAATCATTTTTTGTCGAGTATTTATAATACGAACTGTTGTTACAAAGTTTTTACGATTACATACGTGGAAATTTAATAAAGAAAACATATACTGACAAGCCATGGACATTATGTAATATTTTTTAAATGCTCCTACACGATTCCCTAGATTTGGCACCTACTATTATTCTAATTAATCTTTTTTTATAGTTGGAATATATTGTTACTATCTGTGGAATTTCCCCAGAATATTATTCCAAACTCATTACCGAGTGGAAGTATGCAAAGTATATTGTTTTTAAGGTACTGATATTTACTACCTCTTGCATAGATCTAATAGCAAAACATGCTGAATTTAGTTTGGGGGTAATTTCTTTAATATAATTTATCCAATTTAACATATTATCGATTTGTAAGCAAAGAAAATTGGTTGTTGTTGTTGTGTCTATTAGTTATTGTTTTATTTATTTATTCTGGTAGAGTTAAGTCCATGAGGCCTTCTCTTCCACACTACCAGAAGTAAAATACATAATGAAACAATGACAAAAACAGGAAAGTCATACTTAAATATAAAAATAATTTCCATGCACATTAACAAGCTTACATGGGCTGTAATGAAATATTAACTGAACATGATGCATAATTAAGTTTTTTACAATTCACATCCTAATTCTACTTTATGATAGGCCTAAATGACAATTTATATACACAGAATAACCTATAAAAATCGGCTAACACTCACAATTCAATTTCGTGTAAAAGTATGTAATTCTTAATTCAAATTCATTAACCGTTCGGCAATCCCTGACATGACGAAGTAAGCAGTTCCATAGGCGACAAACTGACACGGTGAAAGAGGAAGAATAGAAAGAGGTGCGGCGACGAGGAATGGATAATAAGGCCTGATGTTGATTCTGTAACGTTGTAACATATTCAAAGCGAGTTCTCAGATATTTCTAAACAGAACAGATAAAGAATGTGCTATTCTACGTTCCTTTAGGCAGACCCAAGAAAGAACTTGTAAATTATTGCGCTTGTAATGTAATGTTATGTTGTTACTTTTTTATTTATTTGGCTGCAATGCGTTACAATGTTGGATGACAGCATTATGTTCAGTCAACTGTCCGAAGACAGGTCTGTACCCCACAAATGACACCAACAAGGCATCACTCATGACACAACCAATGCATACATCGCTCATAGCTACATATTGCACTAGTCAGACTTCAGATGTATACAAACAATTGTTCTTCCTCTGACACATATCGTCAAGTGAGATGTACTGCCTGATAATAGATGCACATATCAGCCAGAACCTAATCAGGGGTATAATGTAATGTCATATGATGTACTGTATGTATGAGTACGATGTTTGTCCTACATTTTCTTCCAACTAATGGATGAGTGTTCTACATTTTGTTAATCGCTTTATGTGGACATTATGACCAAATATAAACACTTTTACACTTAAAGAGGGTTGGTTTGTTTTAAACTCTTAATAAAATGAGTGAATGATTCAGAATCGAATCAGTGACTCCACGAAGCTGGCGGACGGTTCGTCTCCTTATCGATTGAGCTTGACCTGGTTCCCGCGGCGCCTCCTAGATGGCAGAAGTGTCTCCTGTACTCATATTTAAGGAGGGGGGCGAGGACAAGAAGGGAATTATTTGTATCGTGGAAAATGTATAAAAGGGAGGGGACAGAGTATTTAGTCAACAGAAATTATAAATACTAGAATATGAAAGGGACGGATAAAGATGAGGAAAGAGGAGTAGCAGCTTAGGTCTGGATGCTGCCTTTGAATATAAATGAATCTGGCTATAATGCATTTACAAACCGACTCTTTGAATCCCGGTTACTGCCGCTTGGCCGCATCAGAAAAGGCTGCAGCGAGTAGGAATAAAACCAAAACGCGCAAGGGACGGCGGACGCGAGTCTTTCAATAGGTAGGATATAGGATGTAACACAATTCAACAACGAGGACGAGGCTTACTGGGGACTCACTTTTAATTACACGGTGTTAACCCCGCATTACAGGTGTCCCACCATGTGCATATCCTGAGACGAGAGACAGCGGTCTGACGATAATGGGAGTTTGAAAGAATGAAGAGAACAAGACAAAGGCGGGAAATAAACGAGAGAATGTGAGAAATGAAGAGTGGAAGATGTGCCAGCAAATATAAAATAACGAAAAAAATAAAAGAAACAAAATTCAGAAGAAAAGCACAGAAGAGAGGGAAGAAAGAAGGGCGGAAACAAGAGAATGTAGAAAGAAGCAACGAAGACAAGGGAGGAAGGAGGAAATAGGATGCACAGAAGTGAGAATTGAGGAGGAGAAGTGAGGGTTGAGGAAACAAGAAAGGAGGAAAGAGGACAAGGGAGGAGAGAAAATGGAACTGAAAGATGAAATGAAGACGGAGAAAGTATTGGACTTCGCTTAACTTGAATTTCAGAGGTATGAAACACAGTCCTGCCTGCACTTTCGCTCCAGGTGTGAAAGTAAATAATTGCGATCCTGGGGAAACGGATATCGAGATTCTGGACTTCTGAATCATTGCACATTGATGAACATGAATCAACAGCGAAGCACGGAAATGAAACAAAAGTAACTTGTTTGTAATTGGGTAAAAATGAGTCTGTTTGAAAAACACCTTGAAGTTTGCAGACGCAGTAATTTATTAAATTTAGTACCACAGTTTTCATATTAATCAGTCCACGTGAAATTGCTCAAATTTGAACAAGCTTGTATTGGCAAACCTGCCAAGTCTAATACTTACAGATTTCGACTTTTTACCTGACATGTTGCGTCTGCAAAGGCTACCATTCTGTAAAAAAAATATTCCAAATATAATTCTAAACGTGTCTTAATCATACTAATATTGATTTCAATGCTCTTATATGGCAAGCCAATGTGGTTTTTATGCTCTCCTGAAAACTTTACTTCAGCAGGCTTGGAATGTTTGTCAATTCAGATCTTCAATTTGACTTTCACTCCTCCGATTTGTTCATATGATTTACGTTTCCTTAGAGAAAATGAAAGAACCCGTATTTTGTATTTCCGTTTTAGTATTTACTAACGGCCAAATTTCATTAAAAGTCGCCCATATATTTACTTTAAATAATAATATATTTTACTGTTGATGGAAACCTCTCGTTTTAAAACTCAGTAAACATTATTTTAAATAAGCTTAAGTAAAGTGTTAAGTCTCATAATTAATATTATTTGTATATTTTATTAAATTTTAAGACTTATGTAGCTTCCCCATTGAACATACGAAAATATCCGTAGGTAACTTAATGTTCCTTCCATACGTGTAACAGGAACCAGAACGTGATTCTTATTACATCAATGAAAGTAAAATTACTTGCCGTGCTGCGTCCAATGACTTGCGCGGCGTTGCTCCTCGAGGGTAGGCTACCTGTGTAGCAGTCCTGTGGCTAGCAGTGAGTCTACAACTTTCCAGAATTGTGGTGTTGATAAAATGGTCAGGAAGAAAACGTTTTAAAGAATATTTATGTATTTTTCCAGAATTTTGTCCCCAGACAATATTTTAAACTTTCTCTTTAAAATTTACAGACTCTGATCGCCTGAAATGAATATAAGTGTAATCGATATCTCGATTAAATAGTGAAAATATATTAAAACACTCGCTTGATTTAGCTTTAAAATGAGCCAAGTTTCAAGTTAATACGCATCATACAAGCGGGGCAGTAGGCCTAAGCGGTGTTAGTTTACGCTGAATGGCTTATTAAAAATCTTGCTTCAAATAAAAAAGTAATACAGTAACGTATAGGACTAAAAGTACAGAGATTGTATTCATTAAACGTAGAAAACCCATATATTTTTTAAGTTATGAAAAACTGTCGCGTTCGATTTCAAGTGAAGTGACTCTCCATCATCATCATCATCATCATCATCATCATCATCATCGTTTCAACGATTGCTACGCTGGCCCCTCCATTCTCGACAGCGGCTACTGGGACTATGAATCAGTACAGCCCTAAAAAGAGAAGGATCAGGTTTACCTCCACTCATCTGTAGGACGTCGAATCCTGGTCTTTTTAATAGTTAAATGATAGCAGAAAACCAAATTTAGCACTTACTTACTTACTTGCTTTTAAGGAATCCGGAGGTTCATTGCCGCCCTCACATAAGCTCGCCATTGGTCCCTATCCTGAGCAAGATTAATGCATTCTCTATCGTTATATCCCACCTCCCTCAAATCCATTTTAATATTATCTTCCCATCTACGTCTCGGCCTCCCTAAAGGTTTTTTTCCCTCCGGCCTCCCAACACTCTATATGCATTTCTGGATTCGCCCATACGTGCTACATGCCCTGCCCATCTCAAACGTCTGGATTTAATGTTCCTAATTATGTCAGGTGAAGAATACAATGCGTGCAGTTCTGTGTTGTGTAACTTTCTCCATTCTCCTGTAATTTCATCCCTCTTAGCCCCAAATATTTTCCTAAGCACCTTATTCTCAAACACCCTTAATCTCTGTTCCTCTCTCAAAGTGAGAGTTCAAGTTTCAAAACCATACAGAATAACCGGTAATATAACTGTTTTATAAATTCTAACTTTCAGATTTTTCGACAGCAGACTGGATGATAAAAGTTTCTTAACCGAATAATAACAGGCAAATTTAGCACTTTAGATTAAAATTAACTAGGCCTCTCTTAATATTTGGAACATTTATTTATTTCTACTAGTAGACTTAAGACATAAGGCCCTCCCTTCCACTCAACCAGTACATATCCCAGCGCCAAACACTTGGTGTCTAAATGTAGTAATTTAATGCATCAGTTCCTCGTCCATGAATCCAGTGGGTTGGATTTAAATTAATTATATTTAGATATTATTATTGAACATATTTGTACTTCTGAACTTAACACTTTAAAGAAATAAAATGTTCTTTCTAGAGGAACAGTTGCAGTAGGTCTAAACACCTGCATAAAATACATCTTCAGTTCAAGGTACGTTGTACAGAATTGGTGTTAACGTATAGGGCTGTATATTCTGGCCAGCTTACTTGTCACTCATTTCCCTCTTTACGTCATCTCGGAAGTAGACGCATAGAAGACTTCAGTTTTACATTTTCTATATGTACAGTGAGGAGAAGAATGAAACAGACGGACAGGCTTAGCTCTGCTGTATCCACATTATCACATCTTCTTTCAGAATGGTTAAAAATTCGTGAGACAAACGTAATTGTTTTAAGCTAAACTGGGATTTCATTTCCCTCGAAGTAGACCGGTGGTAGAATTAATATTAATAAAGTTTGCGAATATTTTAATTAATGTTATTCAGAACACGAGATATAATTGAGACTTTCATACACCGTGTTGTGTTGTGTTATATTGTATTGTATTTTGGTATGGTTATTCGTACATCACTTCACAGCTAGAATATGGACCATGTCAAAAAATCTTAATAGTACTATAGTCTTAATTATAGTCACAGTCTAGTTGAAATACACTCAGGGACAAAAAAACCGGACACTTTAATATTTGCTGGTATTTTGCAAAACATTATCTTCTCATACAATATTATGGTAGCCATCTGTTGTTATGAAGACGTGTATACATTGTTGATTGTTTTTTGTTTTATAAACAAGCCATTACAACCAAATATTCCAATTTTGCTTTCGGAGTCTCAGCTATAACAATTTTGTCTCAACCATTTTGTGCTTCATTATCGTTATCATTCGTTATTTCTTTATTTTTACATTTTCTGAGTTTAAGTGGGGTTGTAACATTTGTCTTAAAACAAGATGCGACCTGAAGATGTGGCTCAAGCTGTAGCCCTTTACGATGATGGACGCAGTGTACGTTACATTGCAAATGTTATGAATATGGCTAGAAGCACAACCCATGATGCCATAAAACGGTATAGAGAGACCCTAGAATATACCAGAAGACCAGGTTCGGGTCGTCCAAGAGCTACAAATCCAAATGAAGACAGGTATATGGTGTTGAGAGTTCTTAGGGAGCGCAACCTGCCAGCTACTAGTGTAGCCCAGCAATTTGTTAACATGCATGGACGCCCAATTTCGGCCAAAACAGTTAGAAGGAGGTTGAAAGCAAGTGGACTGATATCAAGTAGACCTGCAACTGGTCCCAGACTTCTCAGGATGCATCGAGTTGAACGACTGCGTTTTGCAAATGATCACAGGGATTGGAGAAATGGACAGTGGAGCTGTGTTCTGTTCACTGATGAGTCCCGTTTCAATCTATGCTCACCTGATGGACGTGAAAGAGTTTGGAGAAGGAGGGGAGAACGATTTTCACAGTGTTGCATTTCCGAAAATGTGCCGTATGGAGGTGGTGGAGTGATGGTTTGGGCAGGAGTGTGTACGGATGCTCGTACAGAGTTGGTTTTTGTTGAAAATGGAAGACTAACAGCTGATAGGTATATAAATGAATGTTTGGCTGATCATGTTGTGCCATTTGGCCAATTTGTAGGCGATAATTTTGTTTTAATGCATGATAATGCACGGCCGCATATTGCCCATGCGGTCGGAGATTATCTCCAAGAAGTGGGAATCCATGGTCTTCCACGGCCAGCAAGGAGTCCAGACATGAACCCAATTGAACACGTGTGGGAGATGCTGGGATGGCGTGTTAAGAATAGATGACCGAGACCAGAATCGTTACAAGAGTTGCGATGAGCACTTGGCGAAGAATGGGAACTTATTCCTCAAGAAGACATTGCTATCCAAATTGAGAGCATGCCAAGACGTATGGATGCAGTTATTCAAGCCAGAAGGAGTAATACCCGTTAATAAAAAGAGTTTTTAATGTTTAAGGCACCATAAAATGAAAAAAACAGCTAGACCAAACGATGCCATAGTTATACGCCATTTGTAATTTTTTGTAAATTTTCTCAGCAGGGATTTTTTTTTTCAAATGTTGTCGTATAAGGTGCTAAATGAAACATTATTTTGTTTAAATGGGTTTTGTTTCATTTTGAAATAATTGGAAACAAAATACAAGCAAATATAGAAGTGTCCGGTTTTTTTTGTCCCTGAGTGTATATACAGAAGAGTTTTACAATATACTAGTACAACACAAGGGGTTAGTATCGATACTTAATACAACATAGAAATATTCATGCTGCGTTGTTGAATGTCATGAATTCACCTGCAGAATACAAGGCGTGAGAAATTAGGTACTTCTTTAACTTGGCCCTAAATAATCTTATGTTTTAGGTTTGATTTTTTATATCCATAGGGAGGCTATTAAAAATTTTTACTGCCCTATGACACTCCTTTCTGATAGCACGATAGACTTTCCGATAGAGTATGGAAGTCAATTTTAACGAGTAGACCTATTTATGCTATGGACTGTTAAATTAGTTAAACAGTTTTTCACGATTACATACGAGGAAGTTTATTAATGAAAAAATAGACTGATAAACCATGGGCATTATTTGTAGTTTTTTTGAAAATGGTCCTACACGATTCCCTACATTTGGCACCTATGCCTACCTTTAAGTAAAAAAGAGCGACCAATATATTTTTCCCTGGCTTTAAAATTGTTTATGGAATTCTGACCATATTTTGTGATTTATAAACAATATTTCAAAGTTAATATCTTATTTTTCGTAGCGGCTGGAATTATGTTGTGTGGACATCTTAAAGTCGTATTTTACGAAGTAAGTTGTGTGGTCACTTTAAATTCGTATTTTGCAAAGTACGTTTTGTGGACACCTCAAAGTCATATTTTACGAAGTTGTGTAGCTACTTTGAAGACTTATTTTACAGTTTTGTAGATACTTTGAAGACGTATTTTACAAAGTTTTAAGATACTTTGAAGACGTATTTGACAAAGTATTAAGATACTTTGAAGACGTATTTTACAAAGTTTGAAGATACTTTGAAGACGTATTTTATAAAGTTTGAAGATACTTTCAAGACGTATTCTGCAAAGTTTGAAGATACTTTGAAGACGTATTTTGAAAAGTTTGAAGATACTTTGAAGACGTATTTTGCAAAGTTTGAAGATACTTTGAAGACGTATTTTGCAGTTTGAAGATACTTTGAAGAAGTATTTTTCAAAGTTTGAAGATACTTTGAAGACGTATTTTGCAAAGTTTGAAGATACTTTGAAGTCGTATTTTACAAAGTTTGAAGATACTTTGCAGACGTATTTTACAAAGTTTGAAGATACTTTGAAGACGTACTTTGCAAAGTTTGAAGATACTTTGAAGGCGGATTTTACAAAGTTTTAAGATACTTTGAAGTCGTATTTTACAGTTTCGTAGATACCTTGAAGACGTATTTTATAAAGTTTTGAAGATACTTTGAAGGCGTATTTTACAAAGTTTGAAGATACTTTGAAGACGTATTTTGAAAAGTTTGAAGATACTTTGAAGACGTATTTTGCAAAGTTTGAAGATACTTTGAAGACGTATTTTGCAGTTTGAAGATACTTTGAAGAAGTATTTTTCAAAGTTTGAAGATACTTTGAAGACGTATTTTGCAAAGTTTGAAGATACTTTGAAGTCGTATTTTACAAAGTTTGAAGATACTTTGCAGACGTATTTTACAAAGTTTGAAGATACTTTGAAGACGTACTTTGCAAAGTTTGAAGATACTTTGAAGGCGGATTTTACAAAGTTTTAAGATACTTTGAAGTCGTATTTTACAGTTTCGTAGATACCTTGAAGACGTATTTTATAAAGTTTGAAGATACTTTGAAGGCGTATTTTACAAAGTTTGAAGATACTTTGAAGACGTATTTTAAAAAGTTTGAAGATACTTTGAAGACGTATTTTACAAAGGTTGAAGATGCTTTGAAGTCGTATTTTACAAAGTTTGAAGATACTTTGCAGTCGTATTTTACAAAGTTTGAAGATACTTTGAAGTCGTATTTTACAAAGTTTGAAGATACTTTGAAGTCGTATTTTACAAAGTTTGAAGATACTTTGAAGACGTATTTTATAAATTTTGAAGATACTTTGAAGTCGTTGGATATATTTTAATGTTCATACCAATTTTAATTTTTAGCCTTTATAACTAAATGGTAAAAAAGTGAAAGAGCCGTTTTGTTATGAAATTAGCTATTTTACATGAAATTTTGTAAAATTATGTAAATTTAAAAGCATAATTTACATGTGAGGGACCCACACCTGTATGATATTGACATGACTGCGACACGTATTGTTAATTGTTTTTATTTATCATAGTCGGCCATGACTGACCAAGTATATAACGACTCTCTGTCAGAGGAGCTGACGTCGGGGATGGTCCACAAGTTGTGCTAAAGATGTTGCTTTGCTAATCATCCAGTAGGCAGTGTTGTGTACTAGTACGTTATACGGAACTGTCCTATTAAGCAAATACCTATCGCAGTGACCACATCGTGTGTCTAGAGAGCGGTGTGTTGCAATTATCAGGTTGTTTCCTATGATTTAAGTACGTTATTCTCCCGTGTTTGGTGTGGAAGTTTCAACTGGACTTAGTACAAATTCTGACTTTCAGAACGTGAATCGTTTTGCAGTCTCAAGGTACGCCATTGGTCTGCAAAAATTTAGTGAAATTCAATAAAAGCTAAATGAACAAACCTTTCATGCTTAATATACATACATTACACTTTACAAAACACTATTCGGAATATTAAAGTAGCTAATAATTTCCTGTAAAAATAATATCAAATTTGTATATATTTTTTTCAAACCGTAAAGCATTTACATCATAAAATTGATAATTAATTAAATATCTGCATGATTCTTTTACTGGAATGTCCAAAGTAATTATCTTCACATTTCTAATGTATTCAGATTAACTGGTAACATAAGTTTCAGTAACAGTGTTTCACATTGAATAATTTTGAAGGAAAAATTGTTCCGGGGCCGGGTATCGAACCCGGGACCTTAGGGTAAACGTACCAATGCTCTACCAACTTAGCCACCCGGGAACTCTACCCGACACCGAACCAAATTTTCCCTGTATATCCACAGACGTCAAAGTGGGCTGACAACCGTCAAGCAACCAACATTGAGTGCACACTAACTCTGTGTAACTTAAACTGTGGTTTTCTGTTAACGAACAGTGACGTGTATTATGCAAATCAAGCTTTCAGGTATAACTCCCTGTAAAGTTGATTTGAATAATTTTGAAGGAAGTGTTTCACATTATTATTATTATTATTATTATTATTATTATTATTATTATTATTATAGACCTACATCAACAGCATAGACTAGGGTCTTCTAACTATTCCTTCAAGATTTTTTTCTTTATCGTTACCTTCAATATTCATCATTATCATCATCGTCATCGTCATCATCATCATCATCATCATCAACAGCGCGGCCCAAAGACATGTTCCGGTCCCCTCAGGATTGCTGGCTCAACGCAGTTTAGGGCAGCCAATAGGGCCTTTTTCTTCTTCCTCTTGGAAAGTGATTCAGAGCTCTCCTTGGGATACGATTTTCATCCCTCCTGTAGATATGTTCCATGCAGTTCTTTTAGTGATCTTGAATTCGTTGAAATATATTTTTGATGTGGAGTAGTTGTCTAATATCTTGACTTCTTATATGTTCCTTCAGTTGTACATCAAGCACAGATCTCAAATATTTCATTTCCGAAGCTTCCAGGTGTTTTTTTTATCCCTTTACCTTCAATATTAAATTTTCTAAAATGTTTGATTAAGAAAAAAATATTTGCTGAAGGAATAGGTAAAAGATCCTAGACTGTGTTGCTGATGTAGATCTTTAGAATATTCTCTGAAGGAATAGGTAAAAGATCCTAGACTGTGTTGCCGATGTAGGTTTTTAGAATATTTCTGTAAAAGAACCATGCAGATAATTAATTGTAAATGCTTTACGGTTGTAAAAACAAATATACAAATTTCATATTATTTTTAGAGGTAATTATTAGCTATTTTAATATTCCGAATAGTGTTCTATAAAGTGTAATGTATGCATATTAAGCATGAAAAGTTTTGTTCATTTAGCTTTTATAGTAGCTGAGAAATAAAAAAAATGAATTTCACTAAAATTTTGCAGGCCATGGAGGAATACCTCCCCCTTAAGTTAAGGTCCGAAGTCACGTGCATCCCACACTTTCTGCCGCTGGGTGCAGCCGGAAAAGCCACAGTTCCAAAGCCTGAAAAGGAAAATGAAGGAAAAGTCGTCACATACCATCGTAGTAGCCTAAGACGGTGAAATGAGAGGCTCCTGGCGAAATCACCTACAGACGAAATTATAAAATCATTAAATATTTAAAATACTGTTATTTCGTCCAAGAAGTATCAGTTTTTGGGCAAGGACAATTCGTTTAACATGTTTGTTAATTGTAATTGTATTTAAATAATTAAAATGCGATAATTTTGATCCAGACAGCATATCATTTGATGCAAGGATAATTCTTCTAACATGTTTCTTAATTGCTATTGCATCCAAATATCTAATAATTAAAATATTATTTGGTCCAGGGAGCATCCGTTTTGGTGCAAAGATAATTCGTTTAAGATGTTTGTTAATTCAAATTGTACTTCAATAATAATTAAAATACGATAATTTGATCCAGGAAGCATCCGTTTTTGATACAAGGATAATTCGTTTAACATATTTATAAATTAATCTTGAATACATTCTTTAATAAATTACTGCAAACAAATGTGAATACAGCGTGGATTGTGTAAGAAGCTAATTGTTTATATTGGTTCCATTGTACGTCATTGTTTACATGAATAAACGTGAATGAAAATTAACATGGCACTTACTTTAAGAAATACAGGAAACAAATATGTAAGTAGGCTATGTAGGCCTAACAGAAAATGTACCTTATGCAATATTTGTTAATACGTGCCGCGTATATCCCATCTCTCACTTTAATTTGATCATGAAATAAGGCAACGCAAGTCAGACACCGATCCCGTCTGTGATGAGGGAAGATAAGCTGTCGAATTTTCAATCTACGGCCAGCGTTTAGTTAACTCTCTTAATAATAGTAATCTTTCAGTTGTTACTCTTAACAACACGCTAATCCCTTATTCATCTGTCGTAAAAAATCTTGGCTTCTTTTTCGATAATAATCTAAATTGGAATTTTCAAGTTAAAGAAACGATAAAAAAATCTGTTCCTCCATTCACTGTTTGAGTCGCTTAAGAAACTTCTTGCCCCAGCAACTAAAACTTACCCTAGTACAAACCCTAGTAATGCCGCACTTCGATTATTGTGACGTTTTGTTAAGTGACCTAAGTTCTGAACTGTCAAGTTACAGCGAGTTCAAAATATGTGCGTCAGATACGTGTGCAACATCCGACGATATGATCACATATCACCGTCCTTCGCAAGTCTCTCGTGGCTCCGACTTAAAGAACGCAGAACTTCACACTCTTTGTCTTTACTCTTTCGAATTCTGCACACCTCAACACCAAATTACCATTCGTCTCGTTTCTCTTATCTATACTCTAACCACGACGTAAATACCAGATCACTTATCTATGGCACGCTAAGTATACCTCTTCATAGAACATCTTGTTATTCATCATCTTTTACAGTATCCACCTCGCGACAATGGAATTCCCTGTCACAAAGTATTAGGGGCTGCAAGACAATAAACGCTTTTAAAAACAACTTAAAAGATAACCTTGTTAGCATTTCACTCCAATCATACTGACTTAAACTATCACTGACTACATTGTTACTCCTTTCTTTAGACATCATCCTGATAGTGATGTATTTTCAAAATTGTCTCATAATAATCTCTTTCTATTATCTAACATTATTTGAAATGTATTAACATTCTATGTATTTTAGTTTAATTCTGCTACACAGTTTGTATTTCAGTGTTTAATTAATAGTTCATAGTATTTTGTTGTTTAATTCGTAAATAACTCTTGTATACATGTAGCTCTTATCTAAATCAAATTGTTGAATTCTTTGTAAGTTGATACATATGTATGTATACTTTTTGCTGGTTGAGTGGAAGAGAAGGCCTTACGGCCTTAACTCTGTCAGCTAAAATAAATCATTATCATTATTATTATTATTATTATTATTATTATTATTATTATTATTATTATTATGCAGCACATTTCTCCCGAGTAGCACAGTGATAGCGCTTTTACATAGAGAAATAGTTTAAACCTACGAAATACCCGAACAGTTTCTTTATTCGATATAATTGGGAGTTTTGTAACACCCTGTATGAGGAGGAGGCCGCTGCTTGCGGGGGGGGGGGTAAGCTCGATCTGAACGGAATATAAAGGACTAGGCGCTCCTCGAAAATTTGGGAGATCCTTTTGTAGAAAGAAAGCATCAGAGAGCTACACAACAAAATGAAGGAGGGCGCCCAACTTAACCCACACTAAAAGCCTATTTCACATATTCCTGAACCTTTTCATGCGTCGTACACTACTTGCCTTTGGAGAAGCATTGAAGAGCACGAATCCCTCCCTTCTACTTCACCCCCGCTCTCAATCTGCACTCGTGCGCCGACATGAAAGAGATACTCTCCGAAAAATAAAAATACTACTTGAAAGCGTTTTGTGTATTTATTTTGAGGAATAGAGAAAGTAATCATTCAATGTCTGGTATGAAAAACTTGCTGGTGTAATGTCAAGCTGAATTCGTTAATTCTGCACTTCTGTCATTTCGTTGAAAGAAACAGACGCTGCGCGACGAGCGACTGGAGTCCACCTTCAAATACGTACCTATTTGTAGTTAGAAGTACCGTCTTATAAGTAGTGTCTGAATTGCAGCAAAATTTCAGTTGCAGTGTGTTATGACAACAAATTAATCTAATTTTCGAATATTATAGATTTATTAATTCGTCCTACAGAATAATATCTGTAATATTGACAATATTTGAGGAGAAAAATTCGCTCCAGCGCCGGGGATCGAACCGGGTCCTTGGTTCTACGTACCAAGTGCTCTAACCACTGAGCTACGCCGATTACTGTGCACTTAACTGCGGAATCCCTGCCAAACAAGTCACTCAGCTGAGTGCGCTCCTAGTATAATGGCAGTTGACATTGGACATATACGTCAACATATTTGCCTAACTTGGAGTCAGGCCACAAAAGGAAACATTGAAGGAGGAGGATTCGGTCCGGTGCTGTGGATTGAATTCGGCGTAGCTCAGTGGCCAGAGCGCTTAGTACGTAGAACCAAGGACCCGGGTTCGATCCCCGGCGCTGGAGCGAATTTTTCTCTTCAAATATTAATTGCTAATTTTTTAAGTTAAGAGCATTAGACTCTATGGTCTTGAGCCCTCTTTCCGCGAGGTTTGTTTTCCTGTGACGATACCAGTTTCTGGTTTTTGTTGCGAAGAATTCCATGATATCCATTTCAATAACTTCCAAGTTTTGGAAATTTCTTCCACGCAGGAAGTGGGCCATTGATCGAACTATAGGCCTATGGGGCTATATTCTGAGTTTAGTAGCAGTTCGATTTCTTCCAATTCAATTTATAACATTTGTTTCTTTTTAATGTGCAATTAGGCCTAAGTTCTGTTATTTCGTGGTATAGAGAACTATTGCAGTATGCAATGTAGTTACATACTTGAAGGTTTATTCATCAGCATCCTCTCTTGCAGTTAAACATATCACACTGAATAAGACGTTTTCTGATGCAGTCATTATCCTTCCAAGACCTAGTCCTTTAACCAATATCGCCCACATTATTACGGGAGCTATCGATGTTAACCACACGATACCTCCATTCTGGTTGGATGATCGTCCACCTCTGCTTCGGCATGTGGGCGTGACGCTAGCAGTCAGCTGGTCGGTCTAGGCCCTTCACGGGCTGTAGCGCCACGGATTATTATTATTATTATTATTATTATTATTATTATTATTATTATTATGATTATTAATCCCCATATTGTACGGTTTGAAGTGCTTTGTAATTATCATCATTTCATAACTCCACTTGAGGTGCTTCTTTTGTTAAGTTTATTATAAACGCTTTGGCATCGGTAGTCATATCGCGTGTGTAGGATCTTACATGCGGTATTTATTCGTGTATTGTAATCATTTATAATATTATTTTTCCTCTTTACAGATTTTCTCTCTAATTTGCAGCGTTTCATTACTTTTAAGTAGGGATGCGTCATGCTATTGTCCGCAATCAGAATTGGCCGCTGAAATGGGATCATTAATTTAACCCATCGTTCCGGAGTCGGCACCTCCGTTGCGGAGGTTTCAATAGCTGCTAAAAATTTAGTTACATCTAGTTAAATGTCTCAAACGCCACATAGTGTGCAACTAATAATAATAATAATAATAATAATAATAATAATAATAATCATAATAATTAATAATAATTTATTTTAGCTGACAGAGTTAAGGCCGTAAGGCCTTCTCTTCCACTCAACCAGCAAAAAGTATACATACATATGTATCAACTTACAAAGAATTCAACAATTTGATTTAGATGAGAGTTACATGTATACAAGAGTTATTTACGAATTAAACAACAAAATACTATGAACTATTAATGAAACACTGAAGTAAACTGTGTAGCAGAATTAAGCTAAAATATATAGAATGTTAATATATTTCAAATAATATTAGATAATAGAAAGAGATTATTATGAGACAATTTTGAAAATACAGCACTATCAGGATGATGTCTAAAGAAAGAAGTAACAATGTAGTCAGTGATAGTTTAAGTCAGTATGATTGGAGTGAAATGCTAATAAGGTTATCTTTTAAGCTGTTCTTAAAGGTGTTTATTGTCTTGCAGCCCCTAATACTTTGTGACAAGGAATTCCATTGACGCGAGGTGGATATTGTAAAAGATGATGAATAACAAGATGTTCTATGAAGAGGTATACTTAGTGTGCCACAGATAAGTGATCTGGTATTTACGTCGTGGTTAGAGTATAGATAAGAGAAACGAGACGAAAGGTAATTTGGTGTTGAGGTGTGCAGAATTCGAAAGAGTAAAGACAGAGAGTGTAAAGTTCTGCGTTCTTTAAGTCGGAGCCACGAAAGACTTGCGAAGGACGGTGATATGTGATCATATCGTCGGATGTTGCACACGTATCTGACGCATATATTCTGAGCTCGCTGTAACTTGATTGACAGTTCAGAACTTAGGTCACTTAACAAAACGTCACAATAATCGAAGTGCGGCATTACTAGGGTTTGCACTAGGGTAAGTTTTAGTTGCTGGGGCAAGAAGTTTCTCAAGCGACTCAAACAGTGAATGGAGGAACAGATTTTTTTTATCGTTTCTTTAACTTGAAAATTCCAACTTAGATTATTATCAAAAAAGAAGTCAAGATTTTTTACGAAGATGAATAAGGGATTAGGGTGTTGTTAAGGGTAACAACTTTAAGATTACTGTTATTAAGGGGGTTAACTAAACGCTTATGTCCAATAATTGTAGCTTGAGTCTTACTTGGATTAAGTGCGAGTCCGAAATTGGTATTACTAGGACGCGAAAGAGGAGAAATGCAGTCCAGCGGCTGCAATTTAATCTTTAAAACACGGGACACAAGGCTTAAAGTCCCTCTCGGAGGACTTGGGTTTCGGATTGTTGCGTCCTGAATAAACCATCGACCTCAGCCAGATTTCAACCCGAAACCCTTGGGTCTAGGAGAGAGGATTTTATTGGGAATTGTTAAAATATTGAAGTCACTGCGTAATTGGCTGGCCGCGAAACCAGGTCGCCCGGGTTCGATTCCCGTTTGGGGCAAGTTACCTGGTTGAGATTTTTTCCGGGGTTTTCCCTCAACCCAATATGAGCAAATGCTGGGTAACTTTCGGTGTTGGACTCCGGACTCATTTCACCAGCATTATCACTTTCATCTCATTCAGACGCTAAGTAACCTAGATGTTGATAAAGCGTCGTAAAATAACATACTAAAAAAAAGTCACTGCGTAATACGTAGTACTCAAGGTGGGTGCGAACCCATGCCCGGGTGGGACGTACACCGCGCCCATCCATGTAGAAATCAAGGAAAAGAACTTGTTATGCGAGTCCGGCTTTGGAGGAAATTAGTGTGTCCAGTCGGCCGGCCTCTGAGGAGGATCCAATCAGCTTAGAGGCGAACTCCGCAGACATGAACATGCCTAATAAAGTTCCAGATTTCCACATGAATGCCGTCCGCTTATATTGGAAGTCTGCTCGTTTAATTGAAACAGAGATGCGCCTTATTGATGTGGCGGCGATGAAGAGATGAAATTTAGGGGCGTTCGCTGTCGGAGTTTGAAATCTGTTTAGTACGCACAGCACATGCGATCCGATATCGTGCGCCACAATGTGAGATGGCCTGGGTGCCACAGAAAACATTGTCTGTCTGTCTGTCTTCATAAATTAAACTTTCGGCTTTTCAGATTGCAAACTACTGCTCTGTTCCTACCTTGGTCGTGAGATCGTGTTCCTGTGCGGCAACAGGTAACAAGCCGATCTGTGACGGGAAACAGAAAGCCTGTAGAAGTGACAGACTTCAGCTGTGGTCTTTGTGGGCAGAAGGGGAATAGTTAACCTCCGCAGTGATCACATGCATCTAGAGTGGTGTGTTGGAATTTAAGAGGGGGGCACTGAGGCCCAGCACTGCGACCTGTTACGATCTAGCTAGGCGCGTTCCCAAACCCACACCGGCTGACTACACTAAGGTTCGCTACGTATCCAGGTTTCGAGCAGGCAACCCTCCTCCACGCGTAGCCAGCCGGCATTCGGGGAATGCTATGGAATGATGACGAAATGGAGAAATGGTGACGTAATGATGTACATGCTTAATATGGGGAAAACCCCCGAGAAAACCCCAACTGCGACCAACCCCACAAGTGTTACTACAAATTTTCAATTAAAAATCGCAGACCTAACGGTACTCGAACCCGGGCCGTCTGCGTGACAGGCTGGAGGTCTGACCGCACTCAGGGGTTGGAGTAATGTGTTACAATTTTTAGGTGCCATTTAAGTAGGGGAGAAGTGGGTACAGTGAGACAGGGAGAACAGTGAGACATTTTTTATTAGATAGTAAATTTTGATGTTGAGATGTTGGTAACAGTGGAGTTGTACGTTGCATGAGTAAAGTAACAGTATTTTCATACTCGATTTGATTCTAGTTATAAAGGTGAGTGATGAAAAAATAATTCGTAATTTTTCACTCTAGAAGTAAAATTTTGGCTTGTGTTTAATGAAGATTATATTGGATATACAAATGATATATAAATATGAATGTTTTGTTACCTAATACTATGGTATTTGAGATTTTGATTGGCAAGATTTCGTCTTTCTTGTTTTGATTTTGAAGTGATGGCGTCATTTTTAAATGAACTATACGTAAAGGGAACAGTGAGACATGCCATTGAAGGGTACACTGAGACGTCTCACTGTTCCCATGTACCAATGATTTGCAAAAACAAACTGTAATTATATTACATTTACCAATAACTAACATTAAAAATGAACATACTAGTAACCAATTTAGGAACTGTAGCTTAAAATAATGGATACATTACATTTTAATGGTTTCATAAATAAAAAATTATTCACAAAATTTAAGAAAATGTTAAAAAATAATAAAGAATTACATTAAATTCTTATAATTATAAGCTTTGTTGTCACCAAAAATTCATTTAATTTTTTCGCAAAAGTTTGAAATGCCATGGAAAATTCCCTTTTTCAAATGTTCCAGATGTTCCAATGGTTTCGAAGTCAGACATCAAAATGATTCTAAATAAGCCTACATAACATGTCAAGCTAAAGAGACAGCAACCTTTCCTTTCTTTTGAAATAAATGTAAATCATTTCAATGTCCGTTAATAGACACTGTGGTGTATTAAGATTTTTGTTTATGCATTATACTCCATGTTTTAATGTCTATTTCTATTGCACTTGATTTTAAAAATACTTGAATTATCACTTGCATACATATGTCTTAATATTTTGTGTCTCACTGTACCCACTACTCCCCTACTTTTTTTTCTCTTCCTATATGTGCAGAAGGATATCGAAGTTTCACCCAAAATTCTTGTCCATAGTGCATCAACAAAGTTTCTTACTTCTGGGTGAATGTCACTCACCTATTCTGTGTGTGTATTTTGTTATTTTTTCTAATGGAACCATAATTAACGTGTGTATTGCTATTTGCAATGTATTACTTTACTGGATACGTTGTGTTAGTAGATGAACCTAACCCACTCGCGACTCTTCCAGGCTTGGATAAGAAGTATGTGATCTTACCTCTTGAAGACTGGTTCTGTAAAAGCTGGGACGCATACCTTTCTTTTTACTTGCATTGTTGACAAGTTTTAGGAGTTGAAGTAGCTTACATATTATCTTAAAATTAGGTACGTTACCATGGAGATTATCATGTCAGACTGACATCTTCAACGCACGACGAAACGTGCACTCCTGACGAATCGACTCTGACAAAGACAAGTGCATAAACCTTTGAAACAATGGAGGCAGCGGCTTTGAAACTGTTGCAATGCCGGCAGATCAGCGCTGTGATGTTCTTATGCCGTATTAAGTGTGTCTGCTCTCGTACTTTGAATGTAGTTCGCATGGAAACGTCGTTTTCTGCTCGCAAGGGGCCTGACGACTCTATAATGAAATGAATGTCGAGGGGAGCGGGGGGGGGGAGAGTTTTTCATTTCTCAAGCGTCGTTGACACTTCACAATCTGTTAACGAAATTTTTATATCACCAGACTCTTCATCTTTCTATTTCCCTTCTTAGAAGTTTTCGAAAGCAAGGAAATGCTGTATTCAATGGATTTTTATTATGTACATAAAAATGATGAGGTTCTACAAAGTTTCTTCTCCGTAAATTGCAGCTAATTGCATTTCGACATGAAGAGATTGCAGTTGTTGGAGTGGCTGTATACACTTCTAGCACGAATCCAATTACATTTCAATTATGCCACGGTTCATCTTGTTACGGGCTGATATATTTTTACGAGATTGTTTGCTTGGAATTCTTCCGCCTCCGTGCCTAAGGCAATTATGTTCTAATTCACAAACCAGCGACGCACCTTCATGCTGCGGTGTAATGGCAGTTATTTTATTCCAGCATAACTCTCGGTGAATAAAAGCAAACTGGGAAGTCAACATCGCGCAACTGGACGGAATTTTTTGTTAATAAAAAGTATGGCTGCCGCTTCGGAATCAAAAAAGCAGCCAGTTTGGTTTTGTTTCCTCACTTTTGTGAATAACTGAAATTATTTGCTATTCACTGTGAAAGAAATACAGTGAGAAGTGTTATTCATAGGAACATCTGACTTGAAATTCCAAGCCATTTTGCCATTGAATTAGATTTAAAGTTGCTTAGGCCTACTACATTTCTTCTGATGTCTTTAATATTGGCCCTATACTTATGCTAAAGGGTGGGTACGGTCTATTAAAGTCATTGCATGTTATCAGTACCATAATCTTGAGTTTCTTGGTTGGTACAGTTAACTTGTACTCCTGTTTAATTTTCCCACTGGGGTTTTTATTGCATTCATTTTTCTCTTTACCAAGGCTTCAAGCCTTTGTTCAATGTTTCCAAAATATTTCTATTTAGCTTACATACTTTCTATATTATATCTTGAATTTTATTTTAGTAAATGTCTTTGAGTTACAATTTGAAAACATACAAAATATTCTAATATAAATATAACTGCAGCTTTTCTTTAAGTAAGCTATGCGTTACAAGTTTGGTATGTTTTTTAAACGAATATCTGTACTGTCTATTGTAATTGGGGCTTTGCCCTGTTACAGGCATAAATAAATAAATAAATAAATAAATAAATAAATAAATAAATAAATAAATAAATAGGTAGGTAGATAGGTAGATAGATGGATAGATAGATAGATAGATAGATAGATAGACAGACAGACAGACAGATAGACACAGACAGACAGATAATATAGTATTTGAATATTTGTCTCTCAATTAAATTTATAATCCCCTGCAAACCATTCCTCTAACAGCAGAGTTCTTTTAATTCGTCCTAATTGATTTACATTAAATTAAGTAATAATGTGGTCGTCGCCTACGTTCGGGTTCTGAACCTCCCTAACTTCCTGTTCTGGGAATTATCTACCGATGTCGGACGGACGACTTCCGTGTGATGGACTACCGATTAACCCACATAAGTCCTTTCCGACCACGAAGGTAGTCCTAGCAGACCTGACTGAACCATGCACGCACTCTCTCTATTTCCCTTTTAAATGCTCTGGATGTATTTGCCAAATGCCGAAACAGTAGCCCGGGTAATAAAGGCCTGCTACGTGCAGCAGCTGAGCGGCGCCGATTGGACAGGGCGTGGACGTCGCATCGGTTTCATCGGCCGCAGATGCAATTAACGGACTGCGAGCGACCACTTGCGTCAAGTGCTTTCGCTCCTACTGGAAATGGAAAGAAAGCACGGCGATGCGAACAATTGGATTACATGCGACAACAATCCACAGAAGCGAAGCACTACTGAGCTGCAATATCAGAAGTACCGGGACTCATGGGCGCCGGGAAGCTTGTTATTCGGTAAGGATTAGCGGCCATATTCCTTGTTACGACTTTGACTTGGAGTATGACATATAAGGATGATGATGATGATGATGATGATGATGATAATAATAATAGTAATAGTAATAGTAATAATAAAGATAAAGGTAAAGGTATCCCCGTAACATGCCATGAAGGCATTTGGGGGGCATGGAGGTAGAGCCCCATGCTTTCCACGACCTCGGCACTAGAATGAGGTGGTGTTGTCGGCACCACGCTCTGACCGCCTTTTATCCCCGGGAAAGATCCGGTACTCAATTTTATAGGAGGCTGAGTGAACCTCGAGGCCGTTCTGAAAGTTTGGCAACGAGAAAAAAAATCCTGTCACCACCTGGGATTGAATCCCGGACCTTTCAGTCCGTACCCAGCTGCTCTACGAACTGAGCTACCCGGCCACCAGTAATAATAATAATAATTATAATAATAATAGTAATAATATAATAATATAATAATAGTAATATAATAATATAATAATAGTAATATAATATTATAATAATAATAATTTGTGAAGCTTCGATCTCGCTATGCATCACACACGGGAGAAAACCATAATTAAATCATTGAAAATAACGTCACAATTGCAGCATACAATTCCAGAGTCACGACGCCATAATTGCAAAAGCTATAAATTAACCCAATCCGCCCCAACCCCAACCCAATTATTTTCTCCAACGTCTTTACACGCAGTGTAACCCAGTGACGTTGCACTATGCACTATTTTCTTCTGTCCAGTGTAAACATGATTATGTACCTATTTACTGAAGAGCGCATAGGCCTTATGAAAGGCATACCAATAGCTTGAACAAACCAAATCTAACTTGTCACTGATTCTAGACCTTAAACGAAGACTCGCTTTCTATCTATCTACCCATCTATCGAGAAGTGTAGGCATACCCAAAGCAGACCTAACCTGTTACTGATCCTCGCCTTACGAAAACTCTCTTATTTATTTTTTAATATTATTTAAGATATTGGTAGCACTGAGATAACAATTCCTATATACAGGATGATTAAAAAGTCGCGCGACATACGACAACTCCGATATTAGCGTAGATACCGAAAAAAGGATATGGGGCAAAATTGTCTCTTAGTCACTCACTCTTAGTCACTCGCCCAGTCTCTTAATCACTTATCCAGTCTATTAGTCTCTTACCTAGTCTCTCAGTATTCATAGACATTCTTAGCGCGGGCTTCCGGCGGATGATCAGCGAACTAACGTTTTTCGTATTCATAAACCAGTGTTAGCGATATGATATGAATCCTGTTCAAGTAATCTGTCAATAGCCGGGGCTAGTTTAGCACGCTCGTAGCGCAGGCTAGCGAAATATCCATGAATAGCACCCTTAGTCACTTATCCAGTCTCTTAGTCACTTATCCATATATTAGTCACTTATACAGTCTCTGAGTAACTTATCCAATCTCTGAGTATCTTATCCAGTCTCTTAGTCACTTATCCAGTCTCTTAGTCACTTATCCAGTCTCTTAGTCACTTATCCAGTCTCTAAGTCACTTATCCAGTCTCTTAGTCACTTATCCATATATTAGTCACTTATACAGTCTCTGAGTAACTTATCCAATCTCTGAGTATCTTATCCAGTCTCTTAGTCACTTATAAAGTCTTAGTCACTTATCCAGTCTCTTAGTCACTTATTCAGTCTCTTAGTCACTTATCCAGTCTCTTAGTCATTTATTCAGTCTCTTAGTCATTTATTCAGTCTCTTAGTCACTTATCCAGTCTCTTAGTCACTTATCCATATATTAGTCACTTATACAGTCTCTGAGTAACTTATCCAGTCTCTTAGTCACTTATCCAGTCTCTTAGTCACTTATCCAGTCTCTTAGTCACTTATCCAGTCTCTTAGTCACTTATCCAGTCTCTTTGTCACTTATCCACTCTCTTTGTCACTTATCCACTCTCTTAGTTACTTGTCCAGTCTCTTAGTCACTTATCCAGACTCTTTGTCACTTATCCAGGCTCTTTGTCACCTATCCAGTCTCTTAGTCACTTGTTCAGTCTCTTAGTCACTTATCCAGTCTCTTTGTCACTTATCTACTCTCTTTGTCACTTATCCACTCTCTTAGTCACTTGTTCGGTTTCTTAGTCACTTATCCAGACTCTTTGTCACTTATCCAGGCTCTTTGTCACTTATCCAGGCTCTTTGTTACTTATCCAGTCTCTTTGTCACCTATCCAGTCTCTTAGTCACTTGTTCAGTCTCTGAGTAACTTATCCAATCTCTGAGTATCTCACTCACTCACTCACTCACTCAGCTAGAGCGATATCTGAACGCAGTACTTCCATTACAGTACATTGATGAAGTAAGGCACAAGGTACACGTGGAGGGTTTTAAAACAAAAAACTGGGAGGTGGGAGTTGTCATCCTCGATGACGAAAATGATCGAACTGTGAAGATAATGAATATTTACCTAATGATATGCGTCAGTGGGTGTTGTGTGCTGGGACACAGCCACTCTTCTGTCACGTGACTTCTATGGAGATGGGGGGAAAACCAAGTGCAAATTGCCGTCTCTTTGTGCGCGAAGAATGCGTCGCCCGATTTGTGATTGTTCGGCCGCGGACGTGTATTGAATTTTATTTGAAAAGAGAAGCAGCGCTAGAAACAGACGAGAGGGAAGACGGAGCACAATGCCCGCCCGCGGACGGATCGGAAGCGGACGAATCCTGTTATTCCGCGATTCGAGTGAGTATACTCTTTGCTTTACCCTATTTTGTTCTTCCACGGCTCTGAAAATTCTGATGATTTTATCAAGCAACCGTAAAATTGATGTTGTGAGTTCTGAAAAAAGAGAATTTGTACGGAATAGCCAATTACATTATGACATCACTGTTCTAGAAGTGTTACACTGCAACTGTTCCACCACTACCACGCCATCTTGATCAACGCCAGCATCATCTTGTTCTCTGTCTTCACAACTACCCAAATTTCGAACCCTTCAGGAAAATGTATGGTATCCAGAATACGTCGACTCTCATCAACTCTGTGTTCTTCAAATTAATTATGCATTCCACATATTGATCAATTCCGATAAAGCGTTTTCCAATAGTAACCTCACTGGAGGTTTTGGTTTATCTAGAGGAAATCAAAACTCGAGTGGGATTTGATATTACACGATTAGAAGGAAAAAATTACTCTAACACAATAAAATAGGTATTAATTGACTTACTAAAATTCTATTTTACTAACGTTAACTTCACCAAAACGTTTGAACGGAGCCGATATTTTCAGTTGACTATCTATGCGGGAAACAAATAACGATTGGAAAGCATGTTTTGCAGTGCCGTAAATAATTTGCATTTTTAAGGGAACTAGGTAGTGTGAGCATATGACTGTTGTGTGTAAGTGAAATAATTGAAGACATTTTTCTGTTATTCTTTAACTTTTGAATCTATCAATTTACAATTTTCACAGTATACACGCAATAATTACAGGTATATTTCAGTTTTTAGATTATCTTTCTATCTCGTATACATGATTTTATAAACAATTTTAAACCCGAAAAATATTAATTAAATTTAAGTTAAAAACATAGATAATTTAGGAACATTTTTCTCAAAAACTACTGGGTTCAGCAGGTCGAAATTTGGTATAGTCCTAATTCATATGGTAGTGAAGATTAATGGCCACATTCATATGGTTATCAAAATTATTATGGATTTCACAGACAGAAAAGTATTAAAGAATATGAAAATTTTTAAATATATATTTTATTTCAGTATGGAAAACATTTTTTTTAATTGAACGAATATATATAATGTGATTAAAATGGCTGAAAATATAGTCAACTGCATTGGAAATATGCTTGAATTTTTAGGAACCTGTAATGCAAATATTTTCTGGGAAAAAATGTTCATGAAATATCTATGTTTCTAACTTAAATTTAATTCATATTTTTCAGGTTTAAATTTTTTTTTAAATCGAGTAAAAGACATAGGAAGATAATCTAAAAATCAAAATATACCTACAAATAATATGTGTAATGTTGTAAAAATTGTAAATTAATAGATTAAAAACTTGAAGACTAATAGCAAAATCTCTTCACTCGTACACAACAGCCATATGCTCAGAATACCCAGTCCCCTTAAATGTTGGCAAACAAAGAAACAATTGCTAGGGAAGTGATAAAAATAAACAAATGCTAGAGAAGTCAAACAAGGTAGAGCATGCGACCGAACGTCCTCTAATATTTTGTAGGCTAGACAGAACACTGACTTTTCTGAGAACAGAAACGGTGTAACAGTTGAAGGAAATTTAATATGTGCTTGATATAGGCCTACAAGTGCAATTGATTGGACACTTTAATGCACTTATCTTTGTAACTAATCCATAAATCAACATACGGACACCGGTAACAACAAAGAAAATAAGAGTAATACATAATATGAAATCTGGTGTGTAAATAAATGCAAGGATAAAACAAATTACGTTTTCTTACTAAATAGAAGAAAAAAATGAGTACATACATTGTATTGTAACGTTTATACTTCAAACTCAAGATGGATTCCCCTAAAATAATAAATTGTTAATGTATGTCTTTTAATTAATACTGTAAGCAGATGCATTATTATTTCATTAATAAATAATTTTTAAGAAGATAGAATGTTATTAACAAAAGAAAAAGAAGTCTCTAGCACAGCGTTTCTCAAACTATGGTCCGCGGACCACCTGTGGTCCTCGAGGTCTGCCCTTGTGGTCCTTCAAAAAAGTCAAAGGAAAAATAAATTCAAACGAATTGCGTATCACGCTATAGCTGAAAATCTCAGAGTTTGGAAATGACACATGGCAATCGAATTTCACTTTTTCTCCCAGTACTGACATTTTATGAAATTTATTACCCTACCCGTCTACCGACTTCCCACTCTACTCTCAGCAACAAAAGAGGGATTTGAAGCACTATGAACGTGGTGTTTCTCGCCATATTTACCCTGCACATCTGGCGCCTGTAACCCAGCCAGGGACCACCCGAATTCATAAGAGGACCAAAGTACCGAACCTTTTCATGTATTTATGACTTTCTTAATAGTTTTGTCGACACCCAGTTTGCACATTGAAATGGTCACGTACTGTACGTCGTACACCAATAATACAACTCTGAGGTCACAATTTGAAACTTATTTTCCAAGTAAATATGACGAATTTCCATGGAATCGTGATCCCTTTCATTGCGATATTGAAACTAACAAACTTTCATTGAGTGAAAGAAAACAGTTAACTGAACTCTCGAATGACACCGGACTTAAAATGAAATTCGAAGCTGAAGATATGGTTAATTTCTGGACCTCATCACAAATGAAAAGAGAATATATAGTGAACTGTAGTATGGTGCTTCAGAGATTATAATTCAGTTTGGTTCTACGTATCTGTGTGAGAAAGAGTTTTCATCACTAACGCTAATAAAAACAAAGTAGGGTACTACAATTGACTCGATGTACTGTATGTGACGATCTCCGACTTACGCTTACCAGCACATATCCAAGTATAAAACAACTGTGCAAGAATCTCATTAATGTGAGTACCAAAATTTATTTTTTTTAAGTTAATTAGTTAAAAATGATCTAAACTCTAATACCTTGAATTATTAAAAAAAAAAAAAAAACAAAAATGAATTTTCTTCTATTAACATTAACTTAATTAGTTAATACTAATATAAAATTAATTGAATTAAATGAATTTTAATTAATTTTGTTTTAAAATATAAATATAATGGTATTAAAATATGCTACAAAAATAATAAATTTGCTTTCGAAGGGAACAAAAGTAAGGTGGTTCGCGGAACTGTTCTGAATTAAGTGGTCCCCACTTCAAAAAAGTTTGAATCAATTAATGAATGAATGAACTAATCGTTGAAACAATCGATGGATGAATGAATCAGCGAGTTAATGGATGAATGAATTGATTGATCGATGGATGATTGATTGATTGTTTGAATGTAGTGAGAGAGGAAGAATTATCAAATAAGTGGTAGGGGTACGCTCTCGGAACTCCTGCATGGCTCAATGTGGTCTGCCCTTGCCGTCCACCACAAAGAGTGAGGAACAACTCGAATATTTGTTAAACCGATCCTGAGACACTCCGAAAGACGAAGAGCTTTGCATAGGCTACTGACTGCAGCGCCAGGTGTTCCATGGCAATATAATTATAATTTATATTTTTCGTAACCGGTTGTGCACCACTTTAATTCTGGTCTCTCTCTTTCACTTGCGCTTTATAGAGATCTTCTTCTTTTTCTGTTATTTAATGACTCCTTATCCTCCTGTTTTCGAAGATTTTTTTTTAAAGTTCCTATTTGCAATTTACAAACTCATGGTTAGTATAGAATTATATTACCTATAAATAATAGAGGCGGACAAAATGTAAGGAGCAACTGATGCAGCCTGCATGACAACAAAATGACAAGATGGGGACAAGAAATGCAGCACTGACATCTACGATTGGTTTTGTTTTCCGCTTGGGGAGGGGTAGCCTGAATTCACGGCGATCACAGAGTTTGTTTTGAGCTGCATCACACATTTTGCCCGCCTGCGCTCTATGATATTAATGGAAATATAAGGTACAGGGACATCATTTTATTTTTACTTCAATTTTTATTGTACCTGAGTTTTTGAACGTACTTCACTCCCACCCCTTCTACTAATGAAGTTCCAACTGTCCTCCACACAGAACCAAGGCCGCATATAGTAAACAGCACTGAGTTAGTGAGTATAGTACGTTCCAGAAATATGTTCGCATTTTCCAGTGACGAAAGAGCTTTCAATATTGAATCATATTTTCGCACAGCCTACAGTCCGTTTGCCTACGTCGTATCCGGTTTCCCCCTCACCTGCTTCTGCTCGTCCCCTGTAACAGCTGGGCTGTCTTAGCTCTTTTCTGAAAACATTAATTTCTGTTACGAATTGGACGTTTACGTAATATTATACAACTGTTTAAAATAACTTAAATAAAAGGGCCTCGTTAAGTAATTAACTGTCACGTGATTTCCCCCCTTTCTACGATCCTGCGGCATAACCACTTGGACGGACAGTAGATAGCATGTCTGAGTAATTTATCTGTGCGGGTCGGGCAGAAGTGAAGATTGAATTTACAGTACGTAAGGTACTCTTTTATAGAGTAGGTACAGATTTATTTCAACATGAGTTACTAGTACGAAGGACGAAAATGGCAATTGGAATTAGATGCAATAGTCTCTAGTGCGATAATATACCTGTATCGAAATGAACGGCCACCATTTTAAAAAATGTGTTTAAATATCCATATTATGATTATTTTCAATTTAACTTCATTCACTATATTGTACGCTAAAACCTAATGAAAATTATCGAACTCAAAATCGCGATATTTCCTAGTTTACGTAAATGGATTAATTACTTTTCTTCCCTCCTATACCTAGTAAAGTGATCTGTTTGTGTTTTACCCCAGTATCATCGAACATCCAGTCGTGGAAAGGGGTAGCAAACTGTATTTACGGTTCTCTAAAGGTATAGCCAGGTTAATATTAACCCTTTCCAGCCCAAATTAAATTGAAAATAAAAAAAAAAAATATTTTGACATGAAGGAGAAACGCTGCCCAATAGTGTTTTGTTTCGGGATTTCAGGGGTGCCAGCTATCTTAAAAATAACTAAGAATATGGCTATGATAACATATGGAGTCATTTGGCATTTTACACGCATTCTCATAGCAGGGAAAGTGTATGATGCCATATGGAATCATTGGGCTGGAAAGGGTTAAAAATGTTAGTAAAAATAAAATGATGACCCTGTATAATTGACTATATAAAAACCATTGCAACTATTCGTTGGACTTGAATAGGATTGTAAACTGTAGACTGACATTCTACTCCCCGAGACAGATGCCAGACATCAAGTTCACCTCATGGTTCATAAGTGTGACAGACAGCGAATCTCTCACGTGAACAGTGGTACCAACTCAATTTTTGAAATCACGCTATAAACAATGCAGAAGCTGCTAAATTAATATATTTATTATCAAAGTAGAAAAATATTATTTTGCAGCTGTGAGTTTTAAAAAGTGCTGACTCCCTCTACGTGAACAATGTCAATTAGATACATTTTACTAGCTAAACTAACACGAAAATACACTAGATTTCACTGGGAGACAGCTGAATTGGCAACACTGCACCTGAAGTGACATACTTCAGAAACTGAAGACTTGCTGTCTGGCGCTCTTACTTGAAATCTAGAGGACATCATCATATTTTTGTCAGCAGACAGTGTGTAACATGCTCTTAATAAACACGTTTTCTCTTTGCAGGCTGTCACTACCCATGGCCAGCCGGTGCTTTCCGTCTTCAAGGTAAGACACAGTCTGTAATTAATAGATTTAGTTGACTGGAACATTAACATATGCTGTTAAGTGAGGTGGTGAGAGACGTTATCATGTATTTCAGCATTACAACGAGTTCTGGAGCTCACGAGGTTTTGAAGATAGTTACCGGTACGTAATTCAGATGGGCTTCATCCTCGTGTTGCATCGTTCTCCTTTGCTCGGTTGTGGTGTCCATTCGATCGATGATTTCCGTGATGGATTCACCATCAAGCGATATTAAACAAGGCCTAATTAATACTGTTGACGGTACCAAGATCTTCATAGTTACTTAACAAAATTGCTTGACGTTATGATAACGAACTCTTTCGAATTGCTGAAGAGCGATCCTGCAAAATTATATTTTTAATGCATCGAAATTCCGGCAAGGTTCTCCTTACACACTCATGCTTAATTTACAATGACGCGACATCGCAGTATCGCGTCGCGGTCTGGTGTTCACAATTCCGCGACTTGAATCGCTGGTTCGTGTTGATTAGGAAACTTAAAATGAAACGACGCCTGCCTTCTCAGTTTTTGGAGTAGAAGAAATCAACATATCATAACTATATGCAGATGACATTTTCGCAATTTGATGATGTCCTGCATATAATTGCCCCTCAAATACAAAAACGTCCAATGCGGGAGGCATCCAGCAGAGCGTCTAAGCGGAACTTTGAGGTTAGGTTTCCCTAATAGTTGGTATCTCTCTTTAAGAACTTGGTTCTCTCTCTTTACGATTTTCGTATTGTAACTACACAATGTCCATTAGGCCTATAGTTTGGGATAAATCTGGGATAAATTAAAAACACCTTATTAAATGGAAACTTTTTGAGGACAATTTCACGAATGTGGATGGATACCTATTGGAAAAAAGTAAATTTTTCGAACTTCATGGGAGCCATGGATGGAAAGCATTGTGTATTTCACGTAAACAAATAATAATATAAAAGGTGAACCGTAAATAATGTCATTAATTTCAGAGGGTTATTCTTTGAGATATTTTAAACAAAAAAAAAAAATATATATAATTTTTGTTTTCCTTTTGCTTCCTTTTCAAGATAAAAGCTGTTTTATATGAAACATTTCTTACCGTCTTTTGGAAAAACCATTGATTTAATTAACAATATTTTCAGTCAATTTAAGAGAGCACTGTATTATGATAATAAATACGCAGAAATTTGATGTAACAAATGTAACGTTTTAAAATTCATTTTCAGAACGAAAATTTACAATTGTTCAGATGAAATTTCTACATATTTGAACGACAAAAACTATTTTTTTTATCATAATACACTGCTCTCTTAAATTGACTAAGAATATTGGGAATTAAGTTAATTCAATGGCTTTCCCAAAATATACGCCATGAAATGTTTCACATAAAACAATTTTTTTCTCTAAAATGAAGCAAAAACGAGCAAAATTATATTAACCTTTTTTGTTTGAAATATCCGAAAGAATAACCTCTAGAAATTAATGACATCACTCACGGTTCATTCTGTATAATTCAGGGTATTAACCAATTCTATCAACATCTCATCTGAAAAAGTAGAAAAAGTACTCAATTTTGTTGCAGACGACGCCATTATAAACAAAACACATACGCATTTCGGTAACGTCGCGCGGTAAAAGTTAATTCAATTTTAACTTTTGTCGCGTCGCGATCTGCGTCGTGACGTCATTGAACTCGGATTTCCTATTGGTCCATAATTTATATAACGTCGCGTCGCTGTGTCGTGTCGCGTATTGTAAACGATGCATCAGTTGACGCTACCTGTGGACGACACAAATTACGTTTTTGTTACAAATAATTTATGCAGTTTTAAACGTCATGATATTTGACTCTGCAGGGAATACTTCAAAATATATAAAAATTATGCTCGGTTTTCATTGAAAGGATAATAGCCTATTATTGCTTTCAATTGTTTTGTATGAGCAAGAAGTACATAAGTATTTACTTGACTTACTTACTTACTTACTTACAAATGGCTTTTAAGGAACCCGAAGGTTCATTGCCGCCCTCGCATAAGCCCGCCATCTGTCCCTATCCTATGCAAGATTAATCCAGTCTCTATCATCATAACCCACCTCCCTCAAATCCATTTTAATATTATCCCCCCATCTACGTCTCGGCCTCCCTAAAGGTCTTTTTCCCTCCGGTCTCCCATCTAACACTCTATATGCATTTCTGGATTCGCCCATACGTGCTACATGCCCTGCCCATCTCAAACGTCTGGATTTTAAGTTCCTAATTATGTCAGGTGAAGGATACAATGCGTGCAGTTCTGTGTTGTGTAACTTTCTCCATTCTCCTGTAACTTCATCCCGCTTAGCCCCAAATATTTTCCTAAGCACCTTATTCTCAAACACCCTTAACCTATGTTCCTCTCTCAGAGTGAGAGTCCAAATTTCACAACGATACAGAAGAACCGGTAATATAACTGTTTTATAAATTCTAACTTTCAGACTTTTGGACAGCAGACTGGATGATAAGAGCTTCTCAACCGAATAATAACAGGCATTTCCCATATTTATTCTGCGTTTAATTTCCTCCCGAGTGTCATTTATATTTGTTACTGTTGCTCCAAGATATTTGAATTTTTCCACCTCTTCGAAGGATAAATCTCCAATATTTATATTTCCATTTCGTACAATATTCTGGTCACGAGACATAATCATATATTTTGTCTTTTCGGGATTTACTTCCAAACCGATCGCTTTACTTGCTAAAAGTAAAATTTCCGTGTTTTCCCTAATCGTTTGTGTATTTTCTCCTAACATACTCACGTCATCTGCATAGACAAGAAGCTGATGTAACCCGTTCAATTCCAAACCCTCTGTGTTATCCTGGACTTTCCTAATGGCATATTCTAGAGCGAAGTTAAAAAGTAAAGGTGATAGTGCATCTCTCTAGCCCGCAGTGAATTGGAAAAATTTATTTATTTGTTATGACTTGTAGGAAAGCACACAGACTTGATGTCTGTCAAACACCGCCTTCACATTAATATAAATTAACAATTTAGCTTAATTAATGATAGCCTAATGATTACATAAGCGGCGGTTATAAAATATGAAACTGCAACTCATTAATAATAATAGAAATAAAGGGTAAACGTGAAAGAGAGATGTGCCTTATAATGAATCACTATTGATAAAAAATCAGTAAGTTAATTTTATAAATAGGTAATAAATTGTAGTAAGCCTTAATTTCTTGCAGGACTCAAACAAGGAAAAAGTTGAGTTATTGAGCTTAATTGATATGGCATGAATTATATAGATATTTTTTTTTATAAATTTGATTTCTGAATGACTTTTCTGTACCGGAAAATAGATCAATTTCGTCACACGATGAATTGAAGAAACTTAACATTTTAAATTTATGTTGTTCGTATGTTTATGATTGTGAAACTTGGACTCTCACTTTGAGAGAGGAACAGAGGTTAAGGGTGTTCGAGAATAAGGTGCTTAGAAAAATATTTTGGGCTAAGGATGAAGTTACAGGAGAATGGAGAAAGTTACACAAGACAGAACTGTACGAATTGTATTCTTCACCTGACATAATCAGGAACATTAAATCCAGACGTTTGAGGTGGGCAGGGCATGTAGCACGTATGGGCGAATCCAGAAATGCATATAGAGTGTTAGTTTGGAGGCTGGAAGAAAAAGACCTTTGGGGAGGCTGAGACGTAGATGAGAGGATAATATTAAAATGGATTTGATTGAGGTGGGATATGATGATAGAGACTGGATTAATCTTTCTCAGGATAGGAATGGATGGTGGGCTTATGTGAGGGCGGCAATGAACTTCCGGGTTCTCTAAAAGCCGTAAGTAAGTAAGTTCGTATGAAATGCTTTTCTTGATAATGCAAAACCAAATGATAATGAGTAAGTCCAAATTCTACACATATGCGAATAGAAGATTTAGCCTAGACTACTGCTGTTTCAAATGCCAGAATGTCCGGGGTAATGTAGAAAGAAATTCTGAACATTAAGCCTACAGTACAGTGTAAAATAACATTATTGATTTATTGTTATTTATTCTGACGGAATTAAGGCCTCTTCCACTCAGCCAGAAACAAAATACTGTGCTACAGTAATGTACGTACAATAATGTTACTGACCAGCCATGTGTAAGGCCAAGGCATACATGTCACTAGAAGCTGAATCTAGTGACAGGTGGGCCCATTGACTGGCATCTTTATTCCGCGCGGAGCTATGTATTTATTGATCGCAGAATGGCCGTTCTCTCGCTTTGTGCTCGTGATATTTCAATCCCTTCCTTCACACTATCTGCCACTTCTCGAATCAACTGATATCTCTCCTCTCTCGCACACCTTCGCTTTCGATTTCGTCCTCTCTTTCGATCTCGTCTTATTCAACCGGAAGTAACAACGAAACAAAAGACTTTTCGAAAATTACTTTTCCGTACAAAATAGGGTTTGGATGATGGGAAGAGAAGTATGAGACTTGGAGCCGAGAGGGGTTGGGAAGGAAAGGGGAACAAAAAAGAGGGAGGGTTTAAGGACATCCCTTAGGAGAAAGAGAGAGATGGAGTTAGGTTGCTTGAATAGAATACTTAAAGAAAAGCTTCATTGTATACATCATAATGAACTGAACAGTACAAATAGTCATGGGGAGGGAAATAGGGGAACATACCCCCCGCCCGTCCCCTCGGTGGGGGCCACACAGCAAATCCCGGAGCCGGGCGAGAGAGTGTTAGAGAGTTGCTTAATAGGATCAGTTGTTGAACTGTTCGATGTGATTCTAGCATTGTTGGAGACAAAATTGAGTAGCATTCAACTTCATTCATCCTTGGCACCCTGACTTCAATAGGAACGTAAAGAGAAGAGAATCGGAGCTGAATGTGCTGGCTGCATGGGAAGAGGAAGGCCGCCACCACTGCCGCCTGCATCCACGGAGTTGGGCTCTTCTTTCATGTGTTTTCCGCCTTTCCCACCCCACTTAATTTGCGTTGTTTTGGCTGACAACTTTATAGGCATGTGTGAAGTTCATTAGATTCTCCTGTGTTCTCCGGTATGAACTGCATTTCCGCTTTGGGATGATAACTCTCAAGTATTGGGTAGTAAGAGCTCTTCGCAGCGTGTTATGTTATTCTTTGGGTGAATGCGACCAGTGGACACATCTACTTGTAATAAATTACACAAGAAAACCACACTTTTGTGCCTGAATAATAATTGGGCTAAGTTCAAACTCGGAAATAGTTTGACTTTTTCCATCTATAAAATATACTCGAAAACACGTTAGGAAGGTTGGGACTACATTTGTGTCCGGCAAACCAAAGGAGGAATTCTCTAGCTATATTTACATCATCGTCTCCTCCGCATATTCTTCTGAATGTCCTGTTTTATCTTCCTGCAACTTGAGAAGACAAGTTAAGCATTTTAAAAATAGGCATAATAAGAGTGGACATGTTTTTGCATTATGCCAGGCTGGTAAGGATCGCAACCTGATATAAAGGGTGCGGCAAAACATCCTCCCTAATTTAAAGTTTAAATAAAGAACAGATGGATCAAAATAAGGAAACTGTATTAATATGAATTGTATCTAAACAGTGGGAAATTTAGGTTTACATGCGTTGCTATAGCGATATCAAATGACATGCGGAAAATAACAAGAATCGAATAGGACATTGAATACACGGAATTAACATTCAATTAGTGCAAATTGTAATCTGTAACGAATTCCAACTATGCCGTGGACGGGTGAAGAACGTGCTTACGCTGTGGTATCGTTTCTGGCAAGTGGTAATTCCGTTGTCGTTGCTCAGGTGTTTCCCGGACGCTTAATTTCTTCACGTGGCGACGTATCCTGGCCAGCACGATCACCAGACCTTGCACCCTGCGATTTTTTTTCTGTGGTGGCATCTTAAGGCTGAGGTGTTCAAACATCGGCCGAGGACTTTGCCAGACCTAAGAAATGCAATACAGGAAGAAATTGGTCTTATTCCTCAAGAAATGCTAGTTAGAGTGATGCAGAATTTCCGAAGTCGCATTCAACAATGCAATGATAGTCAAGGACACTACTTGAGAGACACGTTATTCAAAAAATGAAAAATTCCCACTGTTAAGATACCATTCATATTAATAAAGTTTCCTCATTTTGATCTATCTGTTTTTTATTTAAACTTTAAATTAGGGAGGATGTTTTGCAGCACCCTTTATAAATAGAAGCAGTAAAATGAGATGACGCTCAAACGTCAAGTATCCGTCATTTGCTGGGTAGCACGGTGCGACAACTCTTCGGCTTTGCAGGATTTCGAGGACAGCTGAAGAAGTCTGTGCTGTGCGTGGTCTGGTCAACGCACAACACGAAATTTAATTCTTTTTGCCCGTTGGAGGATAAATCGCAATATAGCGAACGCCAGTAGGGGAAGTTATCCCCACCCACATGAAATGTGCATTCGACACAACACTCGCCTATCACGTAGAGTGTCTGATGAGCTAGTAGTGGAAAAGTGGAAGGGGTCGTGGGCGGAGCTTCTACGTTCGCTATATTGCGATTTGCCCCTTTTGTTTTTAATATGATTCTTATCCTTTCAGCTCCGGAATTAATTTTCAGTCCATTCGAAGCTTTAATGTGACATGTCACAGTGATTAAGTTAGTTGCCATACATGACAGGCGGGAAAAATGTGTGTTGCAACACAAAACAAACTCTGTGATCGCCTTGAAGTTAGACTACCCCTCACGCGAAAAACAAAATCAACCGTAGAATATGTCAGTGTTGCATTTCTTGTTCTCCCCATCTTGTCATTTTGTTGTCCTGCAGGCTGCATCAGTTGCTCCTTACATTTTGCCCTCCTCTGCCATGCATCGAAGGAACCTTCAGTGAAAGAAGTATGATTTTCAAAATATCTTTTCATCTTCAAGTGCCATGTTAGATATGAACAGCATGCATTGGGTACTTGGTTCCTACCACCGCCGGTCAGTTGTAAGATCAATTTTGAATCTGCAGTAGGCCTACATATAGCAGTATTAGTGGTTTGTGCAGCAAATGCTGCAAACTAAGTTCATTAGACGTTCAAATAAACATTTTTCAGATTTATTTTCAATGAAGAATACCAGACATTCTGAAAGTTATTTGCTTCCATAATAATTAAAGATACTCTCTCTCGAGCCAATGCTGAAGAGAACCACGCATATAAATATCTACACCACACCACCATTAAATATATGAAAAAGACACAATCCCTCTTGATTAATAACTATAAAAATATTTGATTTTTAATAATATTATTATCTTACCTAAGTTTTATAATTTTTAGTAACATATACTATATATACTATATAGCCGCCACTCAGTAAAATATAGAAATCAAAATCTAATTTAAGTTATTCTCTACACCTACTTATATAACCCCAAAACGTTTCACTTCAATATCATCAATATAGCATTAATATGTATAATGAATGAAAAATAGTCGCATCATGACATTAACTACAATAATATTTCATTTCTAATAGTAATAATGTCATCAAACCACCTCAAGTTTTGTAGTTTTTAATATCCAATACACAGCTGTACTCAGAAAATTACACACTACAGAATCGAACCGGTAAATTATTTTTAGTAAGTTAAGTTTTTAATAACCAATTTAATTTTAGCTCTAAATATGTCAACATTCTTGCAGATCATGGCCTTCGTGTAATATTGTTTACTGTAGTGTGTGTTTTGTTTTATTCTGAAATGCAATTAGCTAGTTCTCAAAACTGACGACACATGGATTTTGGAAAATAGGAAAATTATGTTGAAAAATTGACATTCCATTGAAAACTACTATTTTTCTGAGAAACTTTTTTGAGTTCCAAGCTTCAAAATGAGGGGTCATTTATTAAAATACGTTCAGCCGTTTTCCTGTAATTTCCATTACCAGTTCAAATTATATATATATATATATATATATATATATATATATATATTTTTAATTGTGATAATGCTGTTTCGTAAGTTATGTCTTAATAAGCCATGTTAGGACTTTAGGTGATCACCTTTCTTGTGGGATAAATTAGAGCTCGCTGAAGGAAACCAGTGTGTGAAATGGGGTGCTTCGGGGTGTATGTTACGTGCGCCACGGTTAACCCAGATTTTGTAACTGAATGAAAATTAGATATATGGAGTGCGGCACGAATATTTGTAAACTACGCCATGTAGATTTGTGGATTGAGCCAGGAGTAATACAGTAAACAAAATCGAGGGAGTTCTATCGATATTGAATCTATCTATAGGTTGGTACGGTTCTATATCATAACAAAATAGATCACATCACAAGCCCAATCTGCAGTCATTCACTTGTGTCTAAACTCTCATAGTTCTCATGATCAAGAAATGGAGTTCAGAGGAATGTTCATTTTATAAGTGACAAAATAACTAGCTTAAGCCTAACATTTTAACCACTTTATAAGTGACAAAGTTACTAAGCCTGACATTTTGAATCACACCTACATAACTTCGTAGCCAGTCCTAAGTCTGGGAAAGTGGGAAGGAAAATATTAGTGTGTCGCACTTTGCATATCGGTGACGTTATTTACACCATCTAGCTGGCGCACTTTGCATATATCGGTGACGTTATTTACATCACCTATTTGGCGCACTTTGCATATATCGGTGACGCAATGTAGGCCTACAACATCTCGGTTGGGAAAAATGTTGAAAGTGGCGCTGCTTACCATCTTCCGTGAAATGTTGCCTCCAGATGAGAATGGAGATAATTCTCCAGCACCTTCCCCTCCCCCCTTTTGGAACCTTTATCCCTTTTTCGCGTCACTCTGTCCATAATCCCCTTCCATACCCTCTACTGCTACTTTTTAACATTAATTTGCCACAGGACATTTTATTATTTAATTCACTGTTCAGTTTCATTATATTGTAATTTGTAATACATCACGCTAGAGACCGGAAGCGAAAGTACACCTGCAACAATGAAAAATTCAACTCGCCGACCGTTGTTTTAAGTAAGTTGTCTCCCCCTTGATCTGTCTGGGGAGCAACAATGTGTTTATAACTTTCGTCATGTCGAAGATATTCAAATCCTGATTTTTTTTTATTCTGGCTGAGGATTCCATTCAAACTGATGGAACTGTTGTACGATGTAGAGATGGGAACGATATATCGGTTTTTACGAAATACCGATATTTTCGTTTCGATATAGCGATATATCGATATCGAAATTTTGATTCAATATATTCAAGGGTGTTTAAAAAATACGGGGCATAATTTCAGGTATATATTTCCCACATGTAGACAATCAAAATAATTCATTACAACATATATCCGGAAATGCTTTATTTCCGAGTTATGGCCTTCACAACATTGAAATTCACCGGAACGTTTTTCTTTCCGCAGGTCGTTGCCGTCAAAGGAGACATTAAGAGGGCACTTAGAGGTGCGGTTCTCCCTCAACATGTGGGCCGGTATCATTGGTGATCGATTAGTTGGACCCCATGTACTTGTAAACAGACTTACGGGGCAGGCGTACACAAACTTCCTGGAAAACACCATACCTCATGTTTTAGAAGACACTCCACTGATCAATCGCCAACACATTCACTTCTTGCATGATGGCGCTCCTGCACACTTCAGTCGTACGGCTCGCCGGTACTTGGATCGAAGGTTTCCTGATCGATGGATAGGTAGAGGTGGTCCAATTGCTTGGCCTCCACGCTCACCTGATCTGAACCCTCTCGGTTTCTAATTGTGGGGCCATTTAAAATCATTGGTTTATTCGTCTCCGGTGCCTGATTTGGAATCCCTTCGGAATCGAATTGTGGCATGTTCTGAGGACATACACAATACTCCTGGAGTTTGGGATCGTGTTCGCAGGTCAATGAGACATCGATGTGAGGTCTGTATTCAAGCAGGAGTTGGACATTTTGAACATCTTCTGTAATGACAACGACCTGCGGAAAGAAAAACGTTCCGGTGAATTTCAATGTTGAGAAGGCATTTGAAGCATTTCCGGATACATGTTGTAATGAACTATTTTGATTGTCTACATGTGGGAAATACATACCTGAAATTATGCCCCGTATTTTTGAAACACCCTGTATATCGGTTTTCTCATAAATTTATCGATTTTTTTGTGGAATTATTATCATTATCAATAACAACAAAATCTATACTAGACAACTCCGATAGTTCCTGAGAGATGGCGCTATCCCTATAATCATCACATTGTTGTTTGCAATGTTGGAGTGTAACAATAACTTGCAATGGGAACTTACTATAGAAGGATTGTATCAAATCAACTGTGAAGTTTGTTAAAACTTGTTATATTCTAAGTACGGTTTACTTACATTTAAAAATAATTGCAAGTTCTGTTTACTTACATTTAAAAATGAGTATGTTAGGTAGAAAAGAGCATTATATCTGTGTCCTGGATTGAATCCTATATAACATTAGAATAATTTAATCGTGTTCCAATATCAAATACTCAACCATGTAGAGTTCACTTAACGCCTTCCCACTATTTCATTTAAGTTCCCTTGCCTCCACCATAATTTTAATATAGGTTAAGACCTACACCATATGGTATTGGAAATGTATTGTTTATTGTTACAATTTTACATATTTATGCTTTTGACTGTTACGATGTTAATTTCAATGGTGAAAAGTAATATTAAAATTTAAGTAATTTTATTGTTAAAATTTAAGTAATTTTATTGTTAAAATTTAAGTAATTTTATTGTTAAAATTTAAGTAATTTTATTGTAACACAATATGTACGCCTGAAAATGTAATTTGCTTACGGAATAGCGATTTATCCATAATCGTTCCATATATCTATATATTTTCTGCGATATATATCGTTTATCGAAATTAGGTTTGCAATATATTGCAATAGCAATATATCGGTATTTAATTTATTTCCTCCATCACTACTACGATGCAGTGTTTGCTCTGGAGAACGATGTAGCCTTATGAATGCTGGTTTACCCTATGCTATAGACATGTGCATATTTCGAATGAGTTAATTTCAATTAGGTGAAATACGAGAAAGGGCATTGCTGAAACAGTTGGGTGAAACAGTACCTTTTCCCCTATGAAAATTGCCTCTAACAATCCCAACCCTACTCATTACATATCACAAAATGCGGAACAGAAATAAAGTGAACCTCCTCCTTGCGAAGAAATAGAGGTTTTGTCTAAATAGCCTATTTCACGTTAACATCTTAGATTGTAGAATAATATAACAATGACTATTTTATTTCTAGCTGTGATCGATTCCGTTTCGAAGAACACTGAGTAGAAATTTAATAATTTTCAGTACAGCACAGTAGGCTACTTCTTGCCACGGCGGCTGTAGAAACAGACGCACGAATAGTTTCCGTTGCACATTAGACCGTATTTCTTCTCACGACACGAGTAGCTATCTTTCCGAGAACATTTCATCTTTCTTATGACCTTCAGTATGTGTGTAGACTATATATACAGTATATTGTAGTGAAGATGGGAAGAGGCAGAAGGGTTGAACGATTTTTTTTTTTTTTTTTTGCTAATCATAACTTTGCAGCCGCCAGAGAGTGTATAAATCGATTTGGAACGGCTACTCTGCCACACAATCGAGCTGGCAGTGATTGTGTGTATTGGGTACAATGGCAGTTCTAGTGCCATGGTTTTGTTCTCATTCTGTTTGATGTCATATCCGGTACGACATTTTTGCAACAGAGTACATAGTCTATTCACACGCCCATCCAACAAAGACGAAAATAAATACAATTCGCGAAACTGATTAGACCTGCATTGCAATGAAAAATGCCCTCCTGTTGGTAATGAGATTAAATACTGTGACTACAGAGGTGTTGGCGTGGCCTGCTAGCCACGGGTGGAAGTTCAGACCTCAAATCTCGTGTGTACGAATCTTTTTACCGACCCGCAGGAAATAAAATAATTAATTTTTTAAGAATAAAATTCAGTTGCAATATGTACAAAAATTGTAAACTAAAAGTTACTAAAGATAACTCCAGCGAACATTTGTGGCGGACATTCCTATACCTTCTCTCCTCTAATACCCTATAGCAGCCGTGACGAGAACGTGACTCGCGAGACATTGTGGCTCGCAGTGATAGCTGTGCATTTCGCTTGCTTCTAACCTCCGCCAACTCCCACCCTCTCACTCACTGGAGTCAAACTCCGTTCCATTTGTATTTGTCTCTGACCTGCGACTGGCATATGTCTCTCTCGAAACCATGTACGAAAGTTCCTAGTAGGATGGGAGGACGCATTTTTTTGCTGTCAATATGATGAGAATATTAAATGTATGATTTGTTCACAAGTATTACGAGGAACACGGTTGTATAACATATAACGGCGTTACACTACATGTTACTGATGAAACATTAAAAAGTTAAGTGTTATCATCATCATCATCATCATCATCATCATCATCATCATCATCATCATCATCATCTCTGTACGTCGACCCTTCTTCAGCAGATGTGCGAATAATGCGGTTAGCTCTTCAATTTGAACTCACTGATTTACTATGTGATGTCAAATGAAAGCTAGATGTAAGGACTTGACAAATGTTGAACTTTCAAATCTTTGCCAAAAAATAAATATCCGAAGATTCGTTCTTTCGCTTGCTCTGTTGAAGCCATGTTCGCTACAACTTATGTTTGTGAAAAATTATTTTCAACATTTAAAATAGTAAAAACCAAATTTAGATCACGGCTGACAGACAAATACCTTCGTGATCAACTACGACTGGCAGTAAGTGACATAATTCCTGATTTTGAAACTTTGTCGCAGAGACATTCTGAAGACAGTTAATTTTAGGTTGTGACATTGTTCATTTGTTTCTTCGTTACACGTACAAAAATTAGTTTGTAGCCTTGTACTGTATAAAATTATATTTAAGTGCTTGACGTAAGGAAAATGAAAATCCGTTAATAAGTCAGACAGTTGCTTCACTTCCCCTTCGGGTGTCCCCCTCCCTCCATAGGTGCTATGCACGTTGCAGGTTACACAGTGGCTCGGCGCACGATTACATTTTCGCCACCGCTGGCCTATAGTCAGTATTGCAATCGAGCGTTCCAAATTTCAATTCTCCGACTTTCAGATCTTCAAGATTCAATCGTATTTATTTTGCTCCATTACCAAGTGGAGTTGCGTGGAACTTTTTTATAGCCTTCTTCCCTAGCAACAGTGCATGCAGTGAGATATAATTAAAACGAAGCAATGCTAATTTTTTTTTTTCAGACCAAGATTTACTTTCATATATGATGAACACCAAACAGCATGAGAACTAAAAGAAAGCTTGAATCATCTTGTCAGTGGTCTTCTACTTAAACCACAACAAAAAAACATTAATTAATTAATTAATTAATTTAATACGTCTTCTTTGGTCTATCACTTCAAAATTCTAAGAAAAGCAAATACCAAGTGGTCAGAGAAGTTTACTCCAAGACATGCAAGTCTCCTTATGCTGTATGAAGCGAATTTCACAATTAGCATTAATGAACAAAGATGAGCCATCATTAATTATATTCAAGACAACTGACTTGGTGGCATTCAGTGTTAATCCAATATTTCTTTAAAACGTGAAGGACTGTGTCAGTAAGCACCAGTATAACTTCCTTTGTTATTTGCAAAGATAACAAGATCATCCGCTAAACCATGCACTGTGAGTTTAGGTGGACCTTTAACCACTTGATAACCAGGCAACTGTTTCTCTGATACCTCATCTAATATGAAATCTGTCACACTATTATAGATAGTGGTGCACCTTGCATTAGTTCCCTTTTATACTGAGGAGTAAGTAAGAGTAATTCTTAAAATACTAATTTGGCCGTCTCTTCAGTGTTGCCAACTAATACTAGATATCACCAAACGAGGATAAAATCACACAATGCCATGAAGCAGTCGTTTGTTATTCTGTTGTGTATTGCTATGTATTGGTGCAAGGTCATTGACAATAACATTTACGTTTAGTGGAAATGTAAACAAATAATTAAAATACTATCAATCTTAAAAACATGGTATTTTACAAATTAAAAATAAAATTATAAAATGTAATTAAATTTCACTATACATATACTGTATTTTATTCAGTAGACCGATACGTACTGCCCATATAATTTTGGCTGTTTATATCGTTTACACCCTGTATATTTATATTTTTATTGGGTTATTTTTTATGACGCTGTATCAACATCTAGGTTATTTAGCGTCTGAATGAAATGAAGGTGATAATGCTGGTGAAATGAGTCCGGGGTCCAGCACCGAAAGTTACCCAGCATTTGCTCGTATTGGGTTGAGGGAAAACCCCGGTAACTTGCCCCGATCGGGATTCGAACCCGGGCCACCTGGTTTCGCGGGCAGACGCGCTGACCGTTACTCCACAGGTGTGGACTAGACTGTGTTATATGGTTGAGCTAATGCTGTAGTGTTCTGTCTGGTTTGATCACTGATCTTCGTTAATACAATATTAAACTTTCAGCCTTTTTATAGAAAAAATTACGAAATGGTTATAATTATTAACACAGAACAAGCAGATTAATTGAATTGACAAGCACAAAGAATTAATCAGTTCAGCAAATCGTATGAATATGCAGCAGTTTTGTTAACTTTGCTGTAAACTTTTTCCCTTGGCCCTTCAAAGCTTTAAGGTAATTATGCAGTGCATTGAAGACCATAACACATGAATAGTGAACTCCTTTTTATAACAGCTGACATTAACCGAGAGTAGATGGAGATCTGATTTGTGTTTTGTTAAAAATATGTGATTAGTACTAAGTTTATCTTAGTTCTTAAACTAAAACATCAGAGAAAGAAGCATGTACTCACTAGGTAAGGTCAAGATTTATATAATAATAATAATAATAATAATAATAATAATAATAATAATAATAATAATAATAATAATAATAATAATGATTATGATTTATTTTAGCTGGCAGAGTTAAGGCCGTAAGGCCTTCTCTTCCACTCAACCAGCAAAATGTATATATACATATGCATGAACTTACAAAGAATTCAACAATTTGATTTAGACGAGAGTTACATGTATTCAAGAGTTATTTACGAATTAAACAACAAAATACTATGAACTATTAATTAAACACTGAAATAAACTATGTAGCAGAATTAAGCTAAAATACATAGAATGTTAATATATTTCAAGTAATATTAGATAATAGAAAGAGATTGAGACAATTTTGAAAATACAGCACTATCAGGATGATGTCTAAAGAAAAAAGTAACAATGTAGTCAGTGATAGTTTAAATCAGTATGATTGGAGTGAAATGCTAATAAGGTTATCTTTTAAGCTGTTTTTAAAGGTGTTCGTTGTCTTGCAGCCCCTAATACTTTGTGACAAGGAATTCCATTGACGCGAGGTGGATACTGTAAAAGATGATGAATAACAAGATGTTCTATGAAGAGGTATACTTAGCATGCCACACGTTTTGATCAATATTTCTACTAGGTGTCTTTTTATATACACTTGCCATTCTTTTTAGGGCTTTCCTTTTGTAACTGCAGATAAGTTATTCGAGAATATTTAAATATGAAATAACATTGACAAGTAGGCCTATGCCATTTTAAGAGTGTTCATGTTGTCAGTAGAGAATAAGATTCTTGATGCGCAGGTCTAACAGACAGATTTCAATTTAGGATAATATATTCTTCATGCATTTTCCAGTTCAAGTAGTTATGCAATAAATCAAACCAAGAAAATATGTGCTCATAAATCCTCAGAGATCAATATTCCAAATTGCATTTAATCTGTTGCTGCTATAGTTTGGTACTCCGTTACACCTCGTCCCTTGTTCTGTTCACAGATAATCTTTGGCCGGGAAACTGTGATGTCTCCTATTTTTGGGGGTTTTACAATTTCACAGTGAGCCCTGTTCACTTAAGCCTACTTTCTTTTAAGTCTAATTTCTTGTGATTCTTCACCGACCCATAGAAAGTGTATTTTGTGCATTATATTTCATTAATTTCTAATTTCGTTGCGGTATTCAGTATAAAAGTACAGTTTTGTCTCCCCCTACATTATTTATTGGGAATCCAAATTATAGGCAGAAGTTAAGACTTGTAATGAATATTGAGTTTACTGGAAGCAAGTAAAGAGAGAGGTTTGGAAGTAAATCCCGAAAAGACAAAGTATATGATTATGTCTCGTGACGAGAATATTGTACGAAATGGAAATATAAAAATTGGAAATTTATCTTTTGAAGAGGTGGAGAAGTTCAAATATCTTGGAGCAACAGTATCAAATATAAACGATACTCGGGAGGAAATTAAACACAGAATAAATATGGGAAATGCCTGTTATTATTCGGTTGAGAAGCTTTTATCATCCAGTCTGCTGTCAAAAAATCTGAAAGTTAGAATTTATAAAACAGTTATATTACCGGTTCTTCTGTATGGTTGTGAAACTTGGACTCTCACTGTGAGAGAGGAACATAGGTTAAGGGTATTTGAGAATAAGGTGCTTAGGAAAATATTTGGGGCTCAGAGGGATGAAGTTACAGGAGAATGGAGAAAGTTACACAACACAGAACTGCACGCATTGTATTCTGCACCTGACATAATTAGGAACATTAAATCCAGACGTTTGAGATGGGCAGAGCATGTAGCACGTATGGGCGAATCCAGAAATGCATATAGAGTGTTAGTTGGGAGGCCGGAGGGAAAAAGACCTTTAGGGAGGCCGAGACGTAGATGGGAAGATAATATTAAAATGGATTTGAGGGAGGTGGGATATGATGGTAGAGACTGGATTAACCTTGCTAAGGATAGGGACCAGTGGCGGGCTTATGTGAGGGCGGCAGTGAACCTCCGGGTTCCTTAAAAGCCAGTAAGTAAGTAATGAAAATTGAGTATCTCAAGGAATGCAGAAATGAAATGTCACACAATTGAAGATCGACACGGCTTTTAAAAAAATCCTATTTGACTGATAGACGTTGGAATGATGAATTCATCAAAGACTTTTAGTTCGTAACTGGATCACCTGACATTTCAAACATGTAGGATGTAAATTAATCCGAACTCCAGTTAAAACCGGCCAAGGACAGAAGCTTTTCATCTTGATTCTCGTAAGCAGGGATTTCGAATTTGTTTGGCCTAATAATAGGGGATTGAACCGGAAACAATAACAGTAAAAATTGTACAAAATAAATTTATTTTAAACTTTGTGTAGCGCGAAGACTGCGTTGTGTTGGAATCCTCCGCACTTGATGATTTATCAGGCGGAAAGATTACACACGCGGATGATTTCCGAGGATGTCGTGAAGCAGAATTTGGATGTATTAATCATTGTTCAATTTCCTCATTGTTGACAGTACAAACAGTCACACATTGAATTCCCTATAGCCGTGTCTTTGGACGAGAGGGAGAGAGACTTTTCATTCTGATTGAAATGAAACACGATGATCTGTGTACGGGCGGAGGGAAAGACAAACACACAGCGTAGTGCACGATAACAAATGGCGAGATTGAGAAACCGGGTATCACTCCGCCGCGCCAATACAGCAGCAGGGGTGTTCACAGGCGGCGGCGAGGGAAGATAAAAGAAGAGTAACAAAAGCGGAGCGCGGGGGGGGGCTATTATCTGCAGAATACCACCAATAAACCACGCGATTCTTTCGCCCTAGCCTGGAATCATTCCGTCCCGCTATCGACGTAAACTGTCTAATACCTGTCGGGAACACGGCTTTATGGAGTCGTCAATGTGCCAGCCCTGCTGGAAAGTTTTAAAAATTGCATTCTATCAGAATTTGATAGGGGATGCTGCGCCAGATATCGCCATTGTTGGTTGTCAGCATAAGGACGACCACGTGGACATCACTGCTTTCAGCGTTCATTCCGAAGAATGTTTTAAAAATGATTGTAACAAAACGTTAGTGGACGTTTACACCGCGGCATTGTTGACTGCTTTGTGTGTGAGGAAATTCCTTGTCATTTGTTAGTCTATAGGGATTGGTTATAAAACAGGTGTGGGGAACTCAACGCGTTATTTGTTATTTCGATTTTCAAATTGTCATTGTAATTGAAGAATATGGAAACTTTTTAAACGTCACATTTCTCCGAAGTATCTTTCATGCAGCGATCAGTTAAAGACGCGCCGTGGAGTTTTAGATAAGCATGTTTCAAAGCCCTTATGAAAACTATTGTCCGGGTTGTTTTATGTCTTTGTTACTGAGTGCTTTTGTGTAATGGATAATAGTACATTATGCAACGATCCTATAATGAAGGTAATTAAGAAGCGAGTATGGATATTTATGAAACGAGCGCAAGCGAGTTTCATAATTTTCATACGAGCTTCTTGATTACCATTATAGGCGAGTTTCATACGACTTTTTATGCTCGACCATATTTCTAACTTGATATTATTAATTTTCTTTGTATCTGACCTTGGCCAATGTCCCGTATGTTGTGAGATGTGCTCAGACGCGAAAGTATTGATTTTTTCCGAGGAACAGATGTTCACATTGACCTTGCTAGGCCATAAGAACCTACAGAGATAACGTTGAAATTAAATTAGACATTGAAAAACGAGATGACAAATTGAATTTATTTGAATATTATTTACAATTAACTCTAATTATTATAGTAACAACATAACCTTCTGCGACAGTATTGGATTTCCAGCCTCCGTGACTTTTCGCTAATTCTCTTTCGATATTATATCCGAGAATAATGGATGCTTGCGGTTTTATAACGGTAGAAAGCTGACCTGTCATTGGCTGAACAGTTGTAACCTGAGTCGTCATTGGCTGAAAGACCTGACCTTTAATGAGTAGGTGTACTCTAATGACATGCATTAAAGGTCTGCTACCAGGTGTATAATTGCTACATTTCGGCATGGTCGAGCATAAACTAACTTAAGATGAGCTTTCCGTATTAACAACATGCACTCATATTTCCAGTCACGGAATTGTAATTGTGAGCAAATAAAGTACTTTTTTTGCGTGTTTGAAGCGTTTCGCTATAATTCACTTCTTTTTTTGTTCGCAGTGATGTTTCTTTAAACTGACATCATTTTCAGTTTTACTCTTTTTTATCACCGAGTCAGAAAGGAAGATGAATTTCTGTTTTCTGAATTGCACACAATATTTTTATATCCCCAAGAAGTAAGTATATTCTATTATCCATGTGCTAAAAAGGGTAAATGTTCATCTTCCCTCTTGCTTAAAAAAGTCCCTTGTGCAGACGCTTGTATTTCCCTATTTTGACTATGCTGACATTTTACTGACTGACCTCTCCAGCGACAACAAAACGAAACTTCAACGTGCTCATAATTTGTGTGTACGTTTTGTAAGCAATGTTCGTAAATATGATCACATTACCCCATCCCTGGAAGCAATAGGTTGGCTTAAACTAGATAAAAAAAGAAATTTACATTCACTTCTCCTTCTCTTCGAAATCTTGAAAACTCTTCTATTCCTTCTTACCTGTCATCTCGCTTCACTTACCTTTCTTCCCACCACAATCTGAACACACGCTCTCGCCATGAAACAATACTAATACCATCCCATCGCACCTCCTCATACTCATCCTCTTTCACAATAGCCCTGCCAAGACTCTGGAATTCGCTACCTGCTAGCATCAGGGACTGTCGAAATAAAATTGAATTCAAACGCAAACTTACTAGGCACTTGGTCAGTAATTGAGACTCTTTCAGACGTGGCTTCTTGTAAATAGTTCTCTTAATCTATCACAAAATATCTCAATATCCGGTAATTTCATCGCTATAGAATTTTGTTATTCTAGGTTTAATTTGTAATTCAGTAAATACAAAAATATTCTTTGTTCTTAACTTCTATGATAAAATGTCTAGCTTGCATTAATCAGGTATTCTTGTCGTACTTTAATTTTTATTGTAATTGTAAATTTAATATTAATTGTAATTTTATTGTTCATGTTATAGTTGTAATCCCCTGGTAGAGGGGCAGAGAAGGCCTGATGGCCTTATCTCTACCAGGTTAAATAAATAAATACTACTACTACTACTACTACTACTACTACTACTACTACTAAGTTATCCAACTTCGTTTTTAAACTGCACTGATGATGTGAATTATTTTGCAGATATTTATGTGAAGTACAAGCTTTTCGTTATCTAGTAAAATCAGCTTGCGCTGAGGAAAAGAAGAAAGTGGACTGGGAAGCTTTCCTCCCTCGCTACGCTTCCACTTTCAGCTAGCTTGCAAGTTAACCCCACCATGCATAGGTTCTTACTATGAGTACGGCGAGCGCATGGATTTAGCTTCACGAGGGAACGAACGATCTGTGGCTGTTCGAGCATTATCCTCCTCCTCCTCCTGATAATAATAATAATAATAATAATAATAATAATAATAATAATAATAATAATAATTCATCATCGTTTAAGTCTTACAAGGCTGCCCAATGTTTTCGAAAGTGGTCCTTCCACTTTTCTGTGGACAACCTCTGCATCGTTTCCTATAGTTGTGCTGTTTGTACAGTTGTTTGGGATTCTGCTTTGTCCACCCTTCGAAGGCGCTCTTCCTCAGTATCTTCAGCACGCTGTTTACGCCTGAACTTTCATAACTTCATTACGTATTGTGGCTGTCTTTGTGTATCTTGAAATACATTTTAATGACCTTATTTCCTATGTAACTGAGTGAAATGGTAGGAAATCAGATCGATGTTGACCGCTAATCTTTCATTCTACCCGCTACCCCCCGTTGTGTAAACCTCTGCGATGTAGCCTGAGGAAAATCAAGTCGGAAAGTGGAAATAACTCTGTGAGTAACAAATAAATTCTCTAAGAAAATTATTTATGTTTGAATGCAAGGATAGTTTTCCATTTGAGAGCAAGAAACCGTGAGATTTGTTTCGAGTAGCTAAATCGTAATTGTGTCTATATTCCAAATGAAGACGTGACATCATGTTTCATAGGCTAGGCTATACAGACGTGGACGAATTATTAGACTAAAACGTTTTTCGTGGAAACATAATGTAATTCGTCATATCAACTCTCAGTATAATTCACGGAGTCTCTATTGTTGTAAATATGATTATTTACGTTTTCTGGTACATTTTTACAATGGTTAAGTACATTTGGTCTGGCTGTGTTGGTACTACTGGCGTTTTAATTATATACTGCAGAAGATATTCTCCCATGGCCTGCAAGAAGACCGGACATGAACGAAATTGAAAATCTGTGATCTATACTGAAGAAGAAAGTGAACAAAAAGAGGCTTACAACAAAACATGGACCAATTTAAGCCCTGCCTGATATCTAGCTAAATGATGCTGATATTGAAAGAAAGTGTCAGACTTTGGTTTCCATCACCCATGATAAAACCAACGTGTTAATAAAGAATAGGGGAATGTTCACAAAATATTATTAACCTCCAGACTCAATTTTATGTTCATTATTTCTGTGTAAAATACATTTTTGTTCATTATTTCTGCCGATAAATACAGGTATGTTGTACATATAATTAATTTAGTCTAATAATTTGTCCACGTCTGTATGACTTCCGGGATAGAGCTGTACAAGGGTAATAACCAGACAGCCGTAATACACGAAATCACTTTTTGATGATATGAATGTTGAGAAATAGAGTTATTGAGGCGTCACAGTCCTTCTGCTGATTTCCGTATTTCACATAATGAAGCCATGAGTCAAGCGCGCCTTCCGTCCTCTGAGTTATACTGCCACAGTCTCGCACACCAGAGTGCATTATTGGATGTTAAATACGAGAGTCATGAAAAATAGCGCAACTGTAAGCAATCTGCGTCACGTGCAGTTATGTAGAACATTTTCCATATAGCCTGCTTTGGAAGGCTTGTAGTTCTTAAATATTTTAAACTAAATCTAATTATGATTCTTCAGAAATTTCCATCATTCGTCACGGAAGCAGTTTGATTATTTCTAAATATGTGTTAAGTTTACTTCAATTGTTCGGTGATAGTAATATATACAAGACTCCAATCAATAGAAGGGAAGCCATTGTCAACGTTATTCTATCAATCTCGCACAACAAATCATGATACGTCGACAACTCCATAACTCAGCTTCAAAATCTCGACAGAAGAAATTCTTTGGAATGGATCCTATCACACCTAGTAAAAGGAATGCACAAACATCAAATAGAATAAATCTTTCACTCCGTTCTAACTTATAGAAAGAAAAAATGAAGGCAATATATAAGAAAGAGACCAAAAGTGGAATTTCTTTGCAAGCTAATAAATCAGTCCACTGAAATGTTCAGAAGTTACAACTGCATGGCCCACAACTATAAGGACCAAAATTCTTTCGTCTTTAAAATCGGAGTTACTCGTATTTGAAAATTAGCAGACCTCTGAACAATGGGAAAACAAGTTTCGAAACTGTATTATTGTAATTTTGAAGTTTGTAACAGAAAACAGATGTGCAGCTCCACAGTTAGATGCCAGTCAGAATACACATTGGTTCAGTTCTGTTAATCATTCTATACATAGCCTACGCCAAAAGTACCACATTCAACCACTTTAATAGTACATTATGCAACGAGCCTATAATGATAGTAATTAAGAAGCGAGTATGGATGTTTATGAAACGAGCGCAAGCGAGTTTCATAATTTTCATGCGAGCTTCTTAATTACTATTATAGGCGAGTTTCGTACGACTTTTTATGCTCGACCATATTTCTAACTTGAAATTATTCAGATGTATACATTTTATTTGTATCTGACAAGATCGGAAGTGACCTTGTTCTAGGTCGTGAATTGTGAGATGTGAGCAGACGCGAAAGTATTGATTTTTTCCGAGGAACAATAATGTCATTGACCTTGATGTAATCACGTTAAACTTGATATAACCTTGATCATTGAATTCGACATTGAAAAACGAGATGACAAATTTAATTTATTTGAATATCATTTACAATTAACGCTAATTATTAGAGTAACAGGACATAACCTTCTGCGACAGTACTGGATTTCCAGCCTCCGTGACTTTTCGCTAATTCTCTTTCGATTGCATATCCGAGAATAATCGATACTTGCGGTTTTATAATGGTACAAAGCTGACGACTTGTCATTGGCTGAACACCTGTAAGCTGAGTTGTCATTGGCTGAATACCTGTACTTTAATGAGTAGGTGTACTTTAATGACATGCATTAAAGGACTGCTACCAGGTGTATAATTACTACATTTCGGCATGGTCGAGCATAAAATTAAGAATTACAGTTCAGAATTTAACGATGATGGTTTATCAACTGACAATAAAATATTATTTTGTAATTTGTGTCAGTGTGCAATACCGTGTACACAAAAGTTGCTGGTGCAACAACACATTCAAACCAGCAAACAATGAATTTCCAAACAGAGACAATAATTGTTTTTAACAAACTTCGACCTGTGCCGTTCACATAAAAAATAGTACGACGAAAGATAAGGCACGTCCTTTATATTCTTTGCTTGGTTTGATTAAACTGTGCTAATAGTTAACGTTTATATTCTTTTTTATCATTTTATTTCCATATTTTGATAAAATTAAGTACTTATAGGCCTATATTTACATATTTCATACATTTTTAGTCCATACAGATACCTTCCCTGCTTATTATCAATAGAGAAAATTTTATTTTTGTCGCTATAGGGTGCTGAAAAGGTCGCTAAATCCGTATTTAAGCAAAAATTCGCGAAACAAGTTAAAAGTCGCTAGATTTAGCGACAAAGTTGCAAAAATTGGTCACACTGATAGAGCATGCTCTATATGCGGAATGACGTAATCTGTTATAGCTACGAATCGACCCACTTCTTCGAAACTGTCGTAGTCTACATGCCAACACAGTTCTAGCCATTTCATTCTATGTGTGAACCGTAAGTAATGCTATTAATTTAAGGCTGTTATTCTTTGAGATATTTCAAAGAAAAAAGTTTTGTATAATTTTGCTCGTTTCTGCTTCCTTTCCGAGAAAAAATTGTTTTATAAGAACAAAGCCTGTTTTGGAAAAGCCATTGGTTTAATTCCCAATATGCTCAGTTCATTTAAGAGAGCAGTGTATTATGATAATAAATGATTGAAGGAATTTTAATTTTGTCTTTTAAATGTGCAGAAATATGATCTGAACAAATGTAACTTTGGAAAATTCCCTTTCAAAATGAAAAGTTACATTTATTCGGATCAAATTTCTGCATATTTAAATGACAAAACTTATTATTTTTTCAATAATTTATTACCATAATACACTGCTCTCTTAAATTGACTGAGCATGTTGGGAATTCAATCAATGGCTTTCCCAAAACACGCTATGAAATGTTTCATATAAAACAATTTCTATCTCCAAAAGGAAGTAAAACGAGCAAAATTGTATTACTCTTTCTTTTTGAAATATCTCAAAAATAATCCTCTGAAATTAATAACATTACTTACGGTTCACCCTGCATATTATGAATTTTAGTCTCAAGCTCCCAACAGTTCATACCTTATCTCTTGAGTTTTGTCATGATCTGTCTGTGCTTATCTATTAACAAATATTATTAGTTTACAATATTTGTCACATTTATTTAGTTTTTAACGTTTTCGGCTTAATTAAGCCATGTTTAGAAAAGTTTGTCTATATACATGAAAGTAGTACATGTGTATATGTCCACACCTGTGGAGTAACGGTCAGCACGTCTAGCCGCGAAACTAGGTGGCCCGGGTTCGATTCCCGGTCGGGGCAAGTTACCTGGTTGAGGTTTTTTCCGGGGTTTTCCCTCAACCCAATATAAGCAAATGCTGGGTAACTTTCGGTGTTGGACCCCGGACTCATTTCACCGGCATTATCACCTTCATCTCATTCAGACGCTAAATAACCTGAGATGTTGATAAAGCGTCGTAAAATAACCTACTAAAATAAAAAAAGTACATGTGTATGTGATACAAATAAATAAACCAATTAAAATAAATCTCTGTAGAAGTAGGTGAACATACAAGTAATAAAAACATTACTGTATTAAAACAGGGATATGTGAGCCATAATCAAAGTTATTAAAAATATATATGTATATAGGCTTAATTAAGCCGAAAACGTTAAAAACTAAATAAATGTGACAAATATTGTAAACTAATAATATTTGTTAATAGATAAGAACAGACGGGTCCTGATAAAACTCCTATTGTTATTGTATCAGCTTATAGGCCCTCACCATGCCTTTCAAATTTTTATCTCTTGAAGGTTTCATTTTCTTAAACAATTCCATTTGTCAGACCTGTCACGTGATCATGTTGGCTTCATAGTGAAGTTGCTGTTTCTTCTACTTGTCTGCAGCGATTCGTTTCAAATTCCACTAGCAACGTGTTTTCCTCTCGACCCCTTCCTGAAAGAAGGCAAGGAAATAAATTTTCCTCTCTTTCACAGTAAATCCTGAGTTTTGTCTTGTGAACTCTTGCATATACGCGCATGTCCACTTCATCTGTCGGTGTACGAACCTCCGTTCTCTGACTTGCAACTCGTCTTCAGACTTGCCCATTTTCACTTCATGTCGGAAGTTGTGATTGAGCAGTTGGAGTGCGCTCTTCCATCTGGCACAGCGTTAGGAAGTTTGATACAACCCATCAGCGGCTTAGCACTGCCCACTAACACCTTAACAGCATCAGATCTAGATACAAAGTTTCCTCTACAAACAATGACATATGGGATCATCAGCGACACAATCCTCCAGCCCCACGCGGCGAGAAGAATAAACAAGACTTAACTTCAATATCGCAAGTGAATTGAGTGGTCGGTATTTAGTAACTACTCACATCGCGAAATCGGATCTGATCCTGTTAACAGCTGAAGCTTACAATGGCGCGACACGACGTAACAAACAATTGAGCGCGGGTTGTCTGTGAAAGTGTTGGAGAGGAAAACTTTAATAATAATAATAATAATAATAATAATAATAATAATAATAATAATAATAATTTTGACACGATCATGATCATCTTGGTAAATAGCACGGGTTAGTCTAAAGATCTCCACTCAAGAAGAGGTCGAAATGTTTCTCATTTTGTTCTTTGTGAATGTCTTCCGGGCCCATTTGCTTTCTATTGATTCTGTTCTTTTCTTCCCAAATGTTCTGTAAGACGATCTTATAATGGAAACAAACGTTTTTTTTTGTTTAAATTTAAAAGTACTTAACTTGTGTATTTCAGCCGAATGTTATTCTGGATATTTAATAATTTAAAATCATTTTTGGCTTTGAAATAGAAGCGTGCGTGTGTTGTTTCTTGAATTGCTCGGTTCTTTTTTTTTTTGAAAACTACAATTTTCACGCAAATCAAGCTTTCAGGTACAGCTCCCTGTAAAGTTGATTTGAATAATTTCGAGGGAAAAATTGTTCCGGGGCCGGGTATCGAACCCGGGACCTTTGGTTAAACGTACCAACGCTCTCCCAACTGAGCTACCCGGGAACTCTACCAGACACCGATCCAATTTTTCCCTCTATATCCACAGAACTCAAAGTGAGCTGACAACCGTCAAGCAACCAACATTGAGTACACACTAACTCTGTGTGACTTAAATTGTGGTTTTCTGTTAACGAACAGTGACGTGTATTATGCAAATCAAGCTTTCAGGTTTAAAATTCCCTGTAAAGTTTATTTGAATAACTTCGAGGGAAAAATTGTTCCGGGCCCGGGTATCGAACCCGGGACATTTTTCACATTTCACACGTCATGTCTCTGAAAGTAGTTGGCTGTTGTTTACAAATACAAAGTAGCCCATTAGGAAGAAGTGTACAGTAAGCAAATAACTAATGTCTGTCACATAAGATATTATTTCTATAAATTAGACCGTGAGTATTAATATGTTTTATGCTACTTAATGCAATGTAGAAGGCTACGGGAAAGTATTGATTCGTATTTATAGTTAAATGAAACGATGGAGGCAAGACATTGCCTTTAGATGAAAAAAAGAAGAATTTGGTCATACCTCGGTTTCATTATCTCATTGCTAAAGAGTTGGTATTTTTGGTTCAATATTTTGAGTTATATTGACCAATTGACGTAGGCTATTTTATATAACTTAATTTAGTTACATTACAATGAGGAGCGCATATCCCTAAGAAGGAAAAATCATATTAAAGAAATTACCCCCAAACTAAATTCAGCTTGTTTTGCTATTAGAACTATGCAAAAGATAGTAAATATCAATACCTTAAAAACAATATGCTTTGCATACTTCCACTCGGTAATGAGTTTTGGAATAATATTCTGGGGAAATTCCACAGGTAGTAACAATATATTTCTATTACAAAAAAGAGTAATTAGAATAATAGTAGGTGCGAAATCTAGGGAGTCGTGTAGGACTATTTTCGAAAAACTACAAATAATGCCCATGGCTTGTCAGTATATCTTTTCATTAATAATCTTCCTCGTATGTAATCGTGAAAACTTTGTAACTAATTCAACAGTTCATAGCATAAATACCCGTCAAAAAATGACTTTCATACGCCATCGGCAAGTCTATCGTGCTATCAAAAAGGAGTGCGTTATATGGCAGTAAAAATTTTTAATAGCCTCCCTATCGATATAAAAAATGAAACTCAAAACATAAAATTATTTAGGGCCAAATTAAAGAAGTACCTAATTTCTCACGCCTTCTATTCTGTAGGTGAATTCATGACATTCAATAACGCTTCATGAAATTGATACTAAAACTTTGTGTTGTACTACTAGACTATATTGTAAATCTCATCTGTATATATTTCATCTAGACTGTGACTATAAATTAAGACTTTATAATAGTATTAAGTTTTTTGACTTGTTCTATATTCTAGCTGTAAGCATGTATGAATACCATGGAATGTTAATAAACACAATACAATACAATACAATACAATACAATACAATACAAGGCGCCTGTAGCTACATCCAATGGTATTTTCTTAACTCCGAACGCTCTATAGTGCAGTGTCGGCCAGTTGTCTTCGCATTCAGCCACGTTTGAAATTTGTATAACATGACAAAAATGATTTTCTCCTTGCACTGTGTAAATGCAGAAACGTCCAATGCTACGAAGCTCCAGCATTTGTGCTGACATGAGCAGGAGAAGCTGTTCCCCATTCAACGTGCACCGTCCCATAAACGCTGTGAACGATCCTACACATGTTGTCCCTTTTTCATATTATCGCCGCGCTCTCATAGAGTAGTAGGTTATTTACGACGCTTTATCAACAGCTTAGGTTATTTAGCGTCTGAATGAGATGACTGTGATAATGCCGGTGAAATGAGTCCGGGGTCCAGCACCGAAAGTTACCCAGCATTTGCTCATATTGGGTTGAGGGAAAACCCCGGAAAAAACCTCAACCAGATAACTTGCACCGACCGGGAATCGAACTCGGGCCACCTGGTTTCGCGGCCAGACGCGCTAGCCGTTACTCCACAGGTGTGGACCGCGCTCTCATGGTTAACATGCCGGCATCATACAGTAACGTGCGGTGTGCTTTTAAAACATAATGTTGCCGACCGATTGTTGCTCTGTAGGTTTCACTCTAAGCGTCACGTTGTCACATCTACTTCCTCGATAAGAATAAGCACTAGTTTGTTATATTGTTAAATGGCTATTATTATTATTATTATTATTATTATTATTATTATTATTATTATTATTATTATTATTATTATTATTATTATTATTATCAGGGAACGGATTTATATGGACTAAAATATATGAAATATGTAAATATATATGTAGTTATTTTTACCAAAATATGGAATTAAATATGGATTTTTACCAAAATATGGAATTAAATATGGACTTAAAATTATAAAAAAATGACTATGTACGTTAAATATTGGTACATTTTAATCAAACTAAACAAAAAATATAATGGACGTACCTTATCTTCCAATGTAGTTTCAACAAAACACAATTTTTATTGTCTGTTACCATAACAATAGGTTACAAACATTTCTTTCAAGTGCTGAAAAGTGAATCTTCTTCTATTGTCTCTGAGGATAGATTTATACTGACTAAAAGAGCGTTCGACGTCACAAGAAGTAACTGGTACATAATTCAATTTCACAATGTCTGCTGGGGATAAGTCCAAGTTAATCTTCACTGTTGATTCACCACTCATCACAGCAACAACCTTTTGTAGTTCTTCATATCCAGGGTTTTTTGAAAGTACAGTGTCCACCTTAGCTCTTACTGCATCTGCAACTTTACCTCTACCACGATTCAGTTGTTCCACAGTACTATTTATAATTTCAAAACTTTCAGATAGTGAAAGGTGCCTATTTTGGAGACTTTTGAGCGTTTTTATGATGCATGAAAATGTATGCTGAATGTGAGCTAAGTCATTCTTCACACTTATGTCACAGGTAACTGTTTTCGCAGTATCAATTGAGACTGCATCTTCAGAGTCCAATGCAAGGAGAACATTGTTAATAGAGTCTATATGTTCGGCATAATATTCAACTGCTTCTAGCCATGTACCCCATCTAGTTAAAATTGGCTTTGGTGGCAATGGAATTTCAGGGTACATTTCTTTCAACACGTTAACTCTACTGGGAGCTTTGAGAAATACTTTTTTCACTGATGAAATCAACAAATCTACTTTAGGGAAATTGTCTCTGACCACTTCTGCCACACGATGAAATGCATGCGCCACACAAGTAAAATGAGTCAATTTAGGATATACAACAGATAATGCTTGTCCAGCTTTGACCATATAAGGGGCAGCATCGCTAATAAAGAATAACACATTATCGTACATAATACCCTTTGGCCACAGGATACCCATAGCTTCGTTGAACAGTTTAACTATAGTTTTGTTATTGCACTTTTCTAGAACATCACAATGTAAAAGAATTCGTTCAGAATATTGTTCACTTAACAAACCGATAACTACATTACCAACAAGTCTACCTTCTTTGTCGGGAGTCTCATCAATGGAAACCCAAATTGAACTATCTTTAATTTCATCTCTTATCTTCTGTATTGTCTCATCGTAGATGGATGGAGCATACGTCTTCCTAAGTGTTGACTCATCCGGGATTGTATGTTGAGTATATTTTTCAAGGAATTCCCTGAAGACCTTATTCTTTAGTTTGTAGAGAGGAATATCAGCAGAGATGAGAGAACGGCACAGGTCGATGTTAAACTCAGATCTTACATTCGATGTTGTTGGTTGTGTTAAAAACAATTGTCTCTGCTTGGAATTTAGTTGTTTGTTGGCCTGATGTTTACTAGTTGTAATGTGTTGTTGCACCAGGAACTTTTGTGTAGATGATACTGCACACTGACACAAATTACAAAATAATATTTTATTGTCAGTTGATAAACCATCTTCTTTAAATTCTGAAATGTAACTTGTTAGTTTTGATTTTAAATTGACTGAATGACGTACTTTTGGCATATTTACCGTCTTTATAGTATGATTTACAAAACTGAACCTATGTGTACTCTGACTGGCATTTAACTGTTGAGCTGCACAACTGAAGTCTGTTAAAAATTTTAAATTAAATTAATACAGTTTTGTAACTTACTTTCCCATTGTTGATAGGACTGCTAATTTTCAAATAACTCTGATGTTAAAGGGATTACTGAACATGTGTTTAAATCTCTATTGTTGAAATGTATTTTTAAAAGTTAATGGAATTTTGTTTTGTTTTATTGTTAAACCTAATATAATATGGACTGTTTTATATGAAATATGGAAAATATATGGAAATTAACGAAAATATGTACTAAACTCTAAAATATGGAAAAATATGGAAAATAAAAGTAGGATTTTTCAACCCTACACATTGTGAAACATAAAGATAATGCAAAATATAAATTATATTAGCTTTATAAGTAAATATGTATTTACATATAAATCCTTTCCCTGATTATTATTATTATTTCACATACTAGTACGTTGACATTCTTAACTCTTAATAATAATGTTTAATCACATACCTTAATGTTCGTCCTCAGCACAAGATAGAGATGGCCGATATTTCACAAACCGATATTTTGTCACAGGTATTTTTTTGTCACAGATAAACCTGTGACTGATGACGCGAAATATCTGTGACAAAATATCGCTATCGAAATTTGCTCCGTATTCAGTATTGGTACTCTGTGACTGATATTTTCTCCTCTACGTCGTAGGTTTGTGCGTGCGCATGATACAATAACAGCAATCTGGCGGTAGTTTCTCCATCTTATTATAAGTGATGTAGTTATTACACGATTTAAATAATAACACCATTGGTTACCAGTACTTAATCTTGTGTAAAATCCTGTCTGAACAACTGTTTTGTTTTGTAATTATTTTCCAATGTTTTTCCGAATACTTATGTTTCATTAATTTTTATTCTATGACTCAATATTATAATGTTAATGCACGACTTAAACTAATTTATCCATTATATTATATACAATAAAAAGAATCCATTTTTAAAACGATTAGGATAATCACATAACCTCAATTTCTCCATACCCAACTACATTTAAAAATGATCAACTGGTTCAATATCTATAATATAACCTCTTGGTACATGAGGTTAACTTTTGACATGTTATTTGTTAATGGTACATGTACATAATTTCTTTGTTGGATTTTCCCATATAAATCACTGATTAGTGGTGTGTATAGAGAAATCGTATTCATATTTCTCTGCTCTTCAATATTTCCTGCTAATTTTTATCGGTGTAATTCATGCTACGTATCGATATAAAATATCGGTGTGACAAAATCACCGATAAAAGTCACAGATATTTAATTGTCACAGTCACAGTTGTCACAGATACTTGAAAATATCGTTTAAGCTCATCTCTAGCACAAGACATTGCAGCCTCGGTTTTAGTCCACGTGGATTAGACAAGTAGGTGTCATTTAATAATGGAAGCAGCTTATTGGTTACAATATTGAAATTGAGGCGAGTGATTGGAGCAGCGACTTAAGATATTGAAAACAATAATGCAATTAAATTTCAAAGACCTGCCGAATGTTAACCATGATGCAGCGGATGCGATCCATGAGACGGTGCAAAAATTGCAGCTTCGTGTTAAAATATCTGCCCATCTTGTTTTGTCCTCTACAGCCGATACTATTTCGACGACTTGTGTCTTCTGTCTGTAGGAATTGACTGTCTCCATTAGTTTTTTTTTTCCACGTCCTATTTGAATTGAAAAGAGTAAACCACGTTTGTTTTGTGAATAGAATAGTAATCTTGTATTGCTTTGGACTGTATTCTGTTATCCGGTGTAATAATATTTGTGCTTTTATTCTAACGGTGAAACATCGACGCATTTTCATTCAGCACTCAACATAAAGAACTGGAAAATACAGTTGATAAACTTAGATGGGAGGTATTGTCATTATTTATTTTTAAAAATCTTTAGCGATCTGGAAAGTACTCTTTTCACGTGCCGTGCGTAGAGCTATTGTACGAGTTTATTCTTTCTGTAAAAGTTGACTCGGTTGTGTAGAGCTTCCGCAAGGCTATTCAAAGAAAACTCTGATGTTGAAAGTTTATCCAACGCCATCCTCCTAATTAGCAAAACTTGGGCCAGGTAATTATTAGTTGAAACCCGAACACAGAGGAATTGTTTGTATTGCTCTCCATTGTTAACATGTGGCAAACTCAGAGAGGGTCTGGCATTGTAGTTCCTGTAGCCGCCGCGCCGCATTGTGAGCGCTGAAAGGTTTCACCGGTCTGCTAGATGGAGACTTCCTGTGCAACACAAAAGACAATCACGACAGTTGGTATCTCTCGTCGCTTTTCTGATGTTTATTACTTCATTGTTGCTATGATGCTTTCTTCGTGTCGGATTGTCAAGTTAGGTTTTGAAGTTTATCGTCACTTCATCGAGAGTTGAGTTTAACGTAATACTGTCGGTTCGGATTCATAACGCGAAAAATAATTTTGTTTGCATATTAAAGAAGCAAGTGAAAATATCGTATTCGTAAACGCAAACTTGCATTAGTACTTCACGAAGCTCTGCAGTGTGGACTTCAGTTACGAAATCATATTTTTTTTAAAGTAACTTCTACTTACCGGAACGGATCCGGTATGGCACGTTCGGATTTTTATTCTTTGCATTATTTTAAATGGAGCATCGCCTCTGTCCTCATGAACGGATTCTGATCGGAATTCTTGGCAGAATATTCTAAACGGATTTCCGTACAGTCCAAGATCGAAATAAAGAATGTCATGTCAAATATATCGATTGCAAGGCCTCCAATCGCGGTAATATTGAAGATACAATGAAATGGATGACGCGAAGCTTATTTTAAGTTCAATAATATGAAGAGCTTTATAATTTATAAAATTAGAATTACAGCAATGTAATCTGGAGAAAGAACTTATGGGATGAGATTGGGAAAATACTAAATTAATCAGGTATGTTCTTCATAGTTTAAATTACAGAGCTATTCATTTTATTTCCAGGTTCACTTCAGAACACTACAATGAAATAATGCGGTCTGTCGGTAAATTACAACACTATTTGATTATTCATTCGGAAATGCGGACAAGTGAGCGATTATATAATAAAAATCCAAACGCAACGAACGAATTATGATGTCATTAAACAAAGAATTGTATTGACGTTTCAAATTTAGGATGAAATCATATCTTCTTATTGTGAATGCAATGGCAAAAAGACGAACATACTGGTGACGTCGTGATGTGTAGCTAATGTATGTAAAGATACGAAATAATAGACAAGACTGCAGGGATAATAATAATAATAATAATAATAATAATAATGGCTTTATTTAACCTGGCAGAGTTAAGGCCGTAAGGCCTTCTCTTACACTCAACTAGGATTAAAACTTGCTTACATAGTTGAACATAAAACTGGATCACAATTAAGTAATTACATACTGATACGATTTAGGTACATAATGAGATCAAAAGAGGTAGTTACATAAAAATTTACCTCATAAAATAAAAATAAACATAGTAGAATACATATTAATGTTGTTAGAATCAAATACGAATCACATAAAAACAGTAGCCGATAATTCAATAAAAATTGTATACAGTAGAAATAAAAATAAACACATTAGTATACATATTAGTATTAGATTACAGTTAAGTAGGATTTACGTAATTAAATCAGAAACCGACAATTGAATAAAATGTACACAAAAAATAGATTGATAATGAAAAACAACACATTGGGCTACATATTGGCGTTATGAGGTAAATAAACACGATTTAGATAATAAAAATAAACAAAAAAATAAAATAAATACAGTGAAACACATTCCATTAAATATTTGCAACGCGTTAGGTCTGGCAACTCATCATAATATATTTTTCTAATTTACATTTAAAGGAAATTAAAGTTCGGCAGCCCTTGACTTCAGGCGGCAGAGAATTCCAGTGACGAGAAGTAGCAACAGTGAAAGATGAAGAATAAAGAGATGATGTATGGAGTGGGAAGATTATAGGCCTATAAGAGTATATTTATCAAACAAGAAGAAGAAGAATAATGAAGCAGTCGCCGATTAAATGCCATACCTTATTGTAATAGCAGACACAAGAAAAAGGAATACGCACATAATTTCAGCGGAGAAAATTAACCGTGTTAGATCTATTGAAATAACACTAGAATGAAAACATTGAAATATACTAAATGAAAGTGTATAAGCAAAGACAGAAGTAAATCATTTGATCCCTCTCTCTGTGGCATGACAAACCAAAGCAAAATTGACAACGCAGCCTATAATTCCACATTATAGAAAAATCACAACATTTTGTTTTCGGCCCCTGTACACAATAAGTAGGCTGCATTGATTTGTACTCCAGCAGGGACTCTTTTATGCTCTCGTGGCTTTTGTTTTGGACATTGTTTCGTGTCAACAGCATCCATAATAGTCGCACTGTACGTGAATGATAAGGGGGAAGGAGGTCGTTGTTATTTGTGCGAGATGGCAAGGATTTGCTCATTTTGCAGAGAATAGCTGGAGGGGGTGCACTTCCCACCACGCCCACGCTACAAACAACACCGTCTTTTGTCACCTTGCTGATGACGTTCCTTTTCTTCTGATAACTGTTCGCAGGCAGAAACAACGCGAATGCTCCTTTTCCTTATCTTACCTGCCGCTGCATTAAATCGATTTAAGAATTTCACAGAAATACAAGTTTTCAACAATTCTGGTAACTGAACAGATGCTTTTATACCTGACTCTATGCACAAAGATATTGCACGTGCATTCGTCATCCTGCACGAATTTAAAATAAAGTTAGTTTGGTAATGAATTTTGTGTTTCAGTATCTTCAGGATCTGTCCAAATCTATATTTTATAATTTTTCGTGTAGTCTTTGAAGAGTTCGCGGGAAAAACGATGAATGTCACATTTCTGTTAAGGATTACATAATGATCTAATTGAGTCTATAACTGCATGATGTAGTGCTGTTTCTATAGAAAATACAGGAAAGGATTACTGTATTCTATTTGGCTTCTCGTTTCCAAAATTTATCCGCATATCATCAGCTAAGTACAAGATCTCATCATAACAATTTACTCATTATACCCTACCACAAGACATCTTTATATTCTTCATCTTATACAGTTTCAGTTGCTAGAAATTGGAACTCGCTTCCGAGTGATGTAAGGGGTTGTTGGACAATAACTTCATTTAGGTCAAAATTGCATAAATTCTTACTTAACAGATGAATTGCTGATAAATATTTGTTACTTATAATGAAACTAACATCTGTCCATTCTTATTATTATTATCATTAATTTTTCTAAATAGATTTACAAAACCTCTAATGGCAATTACATTAATATTCTCATTATAGAAATAGAAATATATATATATATATATATATATATATATATATATATATATATATATTCTCCCTGTAACATAGTCCTAGTAAACTTATATTAAATTAATTTTCATCATTTTACTAGCTATCTCAAATATTAAATTAATTATAATTGATTGAATTAAATTAGCTCATAAATTAAGTTACTACTTTACCTTATAGGTTTATCTAAATTTAAATAAATATGTAGTGAAGAATATTGCTGGAGAACCTTTTAAGTGTGGTGTAAATATTTGTAATTTAAATTTATGTATTGTATTGATTAAGGCTGGTTGAGTGGAAGAGAAGGCCTTATGGCCTTAACTCTGCCAGCGAAAATAAAACATTATTATTATTATTATTATTATTATTATTAGTGGTGATAATTCTCCTTTTTTACCATTTTCATAAGGACAACATTAAATTTCGCAGTGATCCATTGAATTAGATAATGACACCAACCTTAAGAAAACTGTGACATTCATCGTTTTTCCCGCGAACTCTTCATATGATATTTTTGTTTTACATTTATAAATGTTCTCTAAAATTGCAGTAGGCTAACCTGAAGTTTCTCCATGATTTCATAATTTCTTTATGGCCACATAAGTCATGAGTCTCATGACCCCCTTTCGTACGAAACAACTTCAGCTCTATTTCCAGCTCAGAAATCTCTTCCATATGCCAGTGTAGAATTCGCCAATGCATTCTTGATCCTCCATATGCTACTTTGCCTTCACAATTTGATGAAATTTCAGGAATTTTGTAATGTAATCTCAATATCTTGTTCTATGTCATGCGATTTGATTTGTGATCAGCGTACAGCTATTATACAGGGCGGTCCATATAACAGTTATCATTTTAATGGGCTACAATTTCCGTTTGGGAATTAGTATACATTTATTTTATAATACGAAATATCTTTACTTTATACCATATTATGAAAAGAAAAATATTAGAGTCGATTTTGAATAGAACGATATTTTGTATTGTTCATTTCAATTACAGTTAATTAATTTTTAGCTACAGGGTCTTTTCCACAGAATCACGGCAGCAGCACAATCATCAGTGATACTCGACAGATGTTGAAAGTGCGGAAGTCCTTGGGGCGCAAATGGAGGACATTTTGAACAATTGTAATTTAAAAAAGAAAGTTCTGATGTTTTTCGTACCAGTTTCCACTGATACGATTTGATTTTCGCTTAGCGGGATGACGACGATTCGCCGGCCACGTGTTGTCTGATGTCTGCCTTGGTCTCTGCAACTGAAATTCAAGTCTAAAACGTGAGCAACAACTGGAAGAGACCGGGATCGGTTCTTCGGCAGCGAGTGTTTACAGTGAATGTCCATTGTATTGCAATGAATCGAAGGGGAGGCAGCTCTCCGAAGGAAGCCATACTCCCTCTTTTGGTCCGGTAACAGCCACTCAACCACAGAGGATGCCGTGTGTGAATAAAGTGAATCACTTGTAATTTCGTTTTTCTTTACCTCCGATGGTTTCCTCTGATACCCTTCGTCAGCGTTTTCTACTCCGATAAACATCTGTTGTGTTTCTTTTTAAACAATTTATTTTTAATGTGAGAAATCTGATAGGATTAAGTTCATATCGCCTTCTCTTCAATCCTACCTGATAAAATATACAAATACAAAAACAGTGACAGTAAATAATGCAAATTATATCTAATAGAGGGTCAACAGGATCACAAGGGAACACTAAAGGACACTTATAACACAAAGAAAAATAGAAAGAGCAAACAAAAATATAGCAATGATGATGATGATGATAATAATAATAATAATAATAATAATAATAATACATCACACGTTAAAGATAAAACTGGCAATATAACTTATAGAATAGTTATAATAATATTATAGGCTACATCTTGATTACACAATTTTAACACTGTATCACTTCGGAATATGTATGATAAGAACTTTCTTGTATTAAATTTTAACGTACCTTGTTAACATATTTCGACCTATTTTGGGTCATCTTCAGAACTGGTCGTTGTTGGTCTTGGCGCCTCTTGTTTCCTGTGAGGGTGCGTTCGTAGTGTAGAGTCAAAGAGTGTATGTGTTTTGAAATTGAGTTGTGTGTTGAGAATATCGTTGGGATGTGTTTTCGTGTGTCTGTATATTTCATATTGTTCTAGTGTGTTGAGTTTCTGGCTTTTTGGTTGAATGTGCAGTATTTCCATGTCTGTGTTGATGTCTCTGTAGGTGTGGTTGGCATTTGTAATGTGTTCTGCATATGTGGAGGTATGTATTAAGTATGCCATAAGACTAAATTCCGCATCTAGACAGATATTTAGCAAGCAATTCGTAAACTGGAATGTGATTCTTTAATTTACAATTGAATTTTGATACTGTCAGACAGTCTCTGACATGATCAGGGAGAGAATTCCAGAACCGAGGAATCGATACACTGCAAGGATCTCGGGGTCTTTTTTGGTGATTAGCTTGTTAACATTTTTGAGTTTACAGCGTCGTGAAATCAGCTAATCCACAATTTTATAGGTCTACTATTACTTTTGACCGAATTCTTGGGAAAACGTGTTCAGTGGAAGATAATTCTGCACCAAGTATTGCTATCCTCTGACATATTTTCAGCCGACGCTCCTGAATTGTAACGCGATTCTAGTGGCATCCACTTTGTGTTGTCATTTGTTTCTTTATTTCAATACTATTAATGCTTTTGTTCTGAGATCACGGTATGGTTTCTATCAAGTCCACTTCCGACGAATGAAAACTTTACAATTATTGGTTTACACTGATCTTTAAGAGACGTGAGCGAGTTGTCATGTTAATTCGCTACTGGCAGTTAAGTGTAATGTTTCAATAATTGCTGTTATTATTATTATTATTATTATTAATTATAAAGTAATTTTCTGTGATAACAAAGGTTTCCTTAACCAAGGGAATCTTCTTTCTCCAGTTGTCTCGTCCTAACCAGTCTTCACCTGCACAATCTCTTTAATTTCGTCTGCGCAAATGGGTTGTGGTCTGCCTCTCTTCATTCTTCCCTCTGGTTTCAAAATTAGCGCTTCTTTCTTCTCATAACATCTCCGTACCATCTTTGCTGCATTTCTTCTGTCTCTTTAACAATATCTTTTTAACATCCATTTTCTCTCTTATCGTAATATTATTTTATTTCTTCGCTTCTTGAAAGTTTTGCCGATCACCTTAGACGATCCATCTCTGTTTATGTGTTTTTGTTTAAGTGTCCAAGCGTCGACTCTATACAACAACATGCTTTTGACTATTGTGTTTTATATTAATATTTTAGTTTCTTTAATAACATTTCTACTCCATAAGCATATGAATTACTATCTTTTCTTCAATGATCCTTCTTTCGATATCCAAAGCAGATGACCCATTTCTTTGAATGATTGATGTAAATATATAACATTTTGTAGTGTTCAGATTTTTTTACCATTTATTTCCAGATCATCGGAGGGATTCGTGTTTTCCCATGACTATTACACTTTACTACGTCACACTACTTCTGACCAATAAAACGGTATGAAAGGACGTCTTTCAACCAATCATGGATGCTTATCGCACAATTTTATCGCATCCCTAGCATTTGTTTAATTTTATCGCGTCTCTAGCATTTGTTTATTTTTATCACTACCCTAGCATTTTTTCCTTGTTTGCCAACATTTCAAACTGCACTGGTCTGGACGTCAAAAAATAGAACATTACAAAACACTCCAGTCGATGCACAGCAGTTTCAAATATGACTCGCATTGGCATTCCAGAACAAGAATTAATAAAGATCATTGGTCATAGCTATGCATCTTCCCTGAAACCCTATTTACAAATAAATGAAGTGGACCAGTCGGAAATCCTGAATAAGTTGAGGGATACACCATGTACATCAGCGAGTTCACTTCTTTTACGCACACGTCCAATATAACGTCAACTGAACCACCAACCACTAAAACATTCAAATTTGAAAATTGTACTTTCAATAATTGTTTCTTTTAAAATTATTCATGTTTATTATTTATTTCATCATCGTTGATTAAAACGTTTCTTGTTTATTTCATCATCCCTAATTAAAACTTTTCTAACACTTGTTTATATTATTTAGGTTATGTCTGTTATAGCTTCTGCTATATGATATTATGGATAGTCACGTATCAGAGATTGTTTAATACTAAGATTTGTTGAAAATCATCTGTCAAGTGACGTTGATTACTGGGATCGGGATAATTGAAGTGGAATGCAAATGTTTTATTAAAAATGAAACTGAATCAACAAAGCCTTCTTGACCAGTAACCGTCCAGAGTTCAATGAAGATTCCATAGTTGGCACAACTGATAACAAGAAAACAGTTAATCATAAAACACTACTGCCATCTACTAGCGTAATATATTTATAATGTTGAGATGGTACAAATTTGAAGACAGTTTTGTATTTTCGTAAGTCAATTAATATTTTATTGTATTGGAGTACTTCGTTACTTCTAATCTTTATATACTTTCTTCTAATCGTGTAATAGTCAATTAAATCCCACTCTAGTTTTGATTTTCTTTAGATAAATCAAAACCTCTAGTGAGATTACTGTTGATTAATTTTCAGTTCCATTTTTAATATTTATCCTCCAGATTTCTACATCTGAGATAACCACAGCTTGATCATTAGCAAATTATGTATATGCAGGTCCTCTTTTAATTTCAGTCCCATTGGTTTACATTTTTTGACAATTCATTTAATATTTATCATTATTGATAGTGGCGATCAAACCTTTTAAAATCAGTTCGTCATGTTCCCCTTGTTTCAAATTTGTTTTTATCTTGCTATTCTTTTGAATCCATATAGGCCACGTAGATAGAAAGTGAAATTATTCAATAAAATGTAATCAGACGTTGCAGAGAGTAAGGTAAGGAAGGCATGTGATAAGCGGGTCCTTGTGCGAGACAACAAAGAGTATAGACTAGTCTTTTATTGTAACGGTGTACACAGGCGTCTATGCTGAATACACAGCAGACTGAACGACTTCCCAGCATAATGTGTATACAGCCCTTGTGCTTTGTGTTTACAAGGAAGTGGAATGTCACAAGTTCGGATTATTTAGACGCATTATCTTGAGGGAGGTCGCTGAATAAGAGCTGTATCACACAATACAAATACAAATAGGCTGGGTAAAAGGAACAGTATCTGCCGGAGCTTCCTAAAAACCAAAACCATGAGAAGGAGAGCCATTGTCTCCACCCAGACCTTTATCATGCTCTGTTTGTGAACTGTCGTACATGAATTAAATCATTTGTTGTACGTTCAAATATGAAGACTTTTTTTTTTTACTGATGTCGGATACTTGACTGTTCGTCACTCATCCATATGAAGCCACTTTATATAGACCAATTTACCGACAGAGTCGTTATCCAGGGCACCGTAGGATGCTGGTCTACGCTACACCCGATGAGATGATGATGATGACGACGATGATGATGGAGACTTTTGGGATGCCCCAGAGGAACCGGAGCTGCCGGAGAAAACTCTTGTAGAGAAAAATATACTTACTTACTGGCTTTTAAGGAACCCGGAGGTTCATTGCCGCCCTCACATAAGCCCGCCATTGGTCCCTATCCTGAGCAAGATTAATAAATTCTCTATCATATCCCACCTCCCTCAAACCCTTTTTAATATTATCTTCCCATCTACGTCTCGGCCTCCCCAAAGGTCTTTTTCCCCTCCAGCCTCCCAACTAACACTCTATATGCATTTCTGGATTCGCCCATACGTGCTACATGTCCTGCCCATCTCAAACGTCTAGATTTTATGTTCCTAATTATGTCAGGTGAAGTATACAATGCGTGCAGCTCTGCGTTGTCTTTCTCCATTCTCCTGTAACTTCATCTCTCTTAGCCCCAAATATTTTTCTAAGAACCTTATTCTCAAACACCCTTAATCTCTGTTCCTCTCTCTAAGTGAGAGTCCAAGTTTCAAAACCATAAAGAACAACCGGTAATATAACTGTTTTATAAATTCTAACTTTCAGACTTTTTGACAGAAGACTAGATGACAAAAGCTTCTCAACCGAATAATAACAGGCATTTCCCATATTTAGTCTGCGTTTAATTTCCTCCCGAGTGTCATTTATATTTGTTACTGTTGCTCCAAGATATTTGAATTTTTCCACCTCTTCGAAGGATAAACCTTCAATTTTTATAGTTCCATTTCGTACAATATTCTGGTCACGAGACATAATCATACACTTAGTCTTTTCGGGATTTACTTCCAACCCTATCGCTTTAGTTGCTTCAACTAGAATTTCCGCGTTTTCCCTAATCGTTTGTGGATTTTCTCCTAGCATATTCACGTCATCCTCTGAGAAAAATATATTTTTTAGAATTCGAAAATTGTAATACTGTATATCACTATTTACAAACTCTGCGAGAAGAACTTGTAATTATTCTTTCTCGGAATGGCTCAGTAACTTATGCTATTAAAGGGATTAAACATTTTTAATAACAATTTATAATCATCTTCCATTAGAATACAAAGTTTTGCTAAATTCCTGGTGTTTTAAGAAATGTTTAAGAAAGCCTTTTTGGCATTATTATTTGTTTTAATTCTCGGTTGGTTTCTTCTCTCTCCCTAAAACTTCAGTGATACCTTACTGTTCTTATTTTTCCTTTCTTTAATTTTTGTCGTGTTTTATGTTTTTCACAGACTGTAGCTCTATGATTTACAACATATTATGAATCTGCTCTTGTATACCCCTGAATATGAGTTTTACTCATTCCGGCATACTCGATAAATTAATAGTGATATGCGTTACAAGAGCGGTATGTTGAAGTTTTCATGTTCGAGGAAAAGATTGAAAAAGCGAAACGTAGTTGAGCTTTTTTAATTTCCGAGAACATGAAAACAAACATACCGCTCATATATCGTACATTATTTTGTACGAAGATCGTTTATTACATACCTGAAAGAGGAATTTCTAATTAGCTGCAATGAAATCTCCATCTTGGTTTCTGTTCAATGACGGCAACTTTGGAAAACAAATATATCTATCTTCAACATTGTTCCTATAAACCGACATCAAGCACTTCTTTCTATCCCTCATCATAGAACGTCTCTATACTCATTCTTCTACACTGTAGAAATACCTCGTCTCTGGAATTCGCTACCTAATGATGTCAGGGACTGCCGGACTTTATCACAATTCAAAATTAAATTGGAAAATTTTGTCTTGTTTAATGCTTTTTAGATATTGCTAGAAGTGTTGATTTGTGTTTTTTTTTATTCCAGATTAAAATCGCAAGTTTCTTGTTTATGCTAGTTAATTAGGATACAATTAATTATACTTAATCACTCGTTTAAAGTTTGTGTGACTGCAACCTGTGTATATTTTTGTGTGACTTTACTTCGTTTATAGTGTTTTTTTTTCCTTTTTATTTCTGTTATTGTATTTGTATTCCTGGTGTTGTGGAAGAGAAGGCCTGATGGCCTTAAGTACACCAGAATAAATAAATAAATAAATAAATAAATAAATAAATAAATAAATAAATAAATAAATAAATAAATAAATAAATAAATAAATAAATAAATAAATATAAAATGTTTTCTGTGTTTACTATACTGCAGCAGGCCGTGATATACTTCTGTCTTTTTTTCCCCCCAGTCTATGATGAGTCTGGAATCTTGTTGATTTTTTCACGGCTTCCTTAATGTTACTTGCATTACAAATGCAGTAACTTTTGTGGAGTTGTAGAGTTTACTTAATTTTTGCAAATATTTAAAAACAATAATTAACAGTGCAATTTAGGTGAAATTGCAGTGGTAAGTTTCTAATTTATAATTATTACTATATTGAACGTCTTTAAAAATAATATGTTAAAAGCCTAAAGCAGTAATATCAATATGTCACTTAAGCGGTAAGAAGAGGGAAATTGTTATGTTTATTAGGTTGAGAATATTGAATGTGGAATTTTAGACTTTCCGCGTATTGGTTTTGTGCGGAAACCAAGCAAATACGCACGATCTCGCACAAAATAATATTGTTAAATATCTTCGGCTTCTAAACCACGAACGTCCATGCTGTCTGTAGCCAATATTAACTATTTAAGGAAAATAATACAATATATGATGATATTGCAATTCACGTGTCCTTCATGCAGGAAGTTGCATGTAAATCTACTTGATACGGAACTTCATCCGAGTGCTGAGGACTTGCAGAGGGCGTAAACCAGAAATTGAAAGAAGCAGATAGGGATCCCCAGATCAGTTGCTACAATGTGCTATATTTCACTGTCAGTTTTCTCCCTTCAGTGCGATATAAAACCACACAAGTTAGAAAATACGGCGCTTGTGGACAGGAAATATAGTGATGTGTATCACCACACACGTAATACTCTCTCCCATGTCAACACGACTCACTCCGCCGTATTTTAGAGCGCTGAAATATTCTTCGATATTGCTCCAACGCGAGAAGAAGAGACGACTCAAGAAACGTGATGTGCAGCGCAGTGTTCGCAAGAAGGGCGCAAGTCGCAACCCAGGTCAGCGCGCTTGAATATTGCTAACGTCGTGCTGACTCTCCTTACCGAGTCCAACACGAAGCCGAAACGTCTGCCAGGTTTCTTCGCTCGCTTCCCTCTGCCTCCGTTTACAAGATGTCGGTCCAACTATTCATGTTAGCCACCGGCGTGGATCAGTCGGTTAAAGCGCATGCTTGCCGATCTGAAGTTGCGCTCGGGCGCGGGTTCGATCCCCGCTTGGGCTGATTACTTGGTTGGGTTTTTTCCGAGGTTTTCCCCAACTGTAAGGTGAATGCCAGGTAATCTATGGCGAATCCTCGACCTCATCTCGCCAAATACCATCTCGCTATCACCAATCTCATCGACGCTAAATAACCTCGTAGTTAATACAGCGTCGTTAAATAACCAACTAAAAAAAATTATTCATGTTATTATTTTGCTTGGGTTGCCTCGCCGGATTTTTAAGCCAGTGCAAGTCAGTTTTGCGGGACGGTGATAGGACCCAAAGAAAGATGACAATTCTGGTAGAACACTCTGATATGAACATATAATTTGTTGTAATAACTTTCATAGCACAAAGGAACTGATCACGCAGCACTACAGCTCATGTCATGACGTGCCATCAAATATTTTCGCGCCATATCATTCTTCTTCTAGTGAGCCCAGCCTTTCTCATCCGCCAGAAAGATGATCGAGACGCATAGAAACATAACTCGTTTCTGGCACTATTTAATACGTATATTATGCCATTCAAGCTTGGAATGAAGCCTTCACTATACAAACTTAAAGTACAGTAGAGCCTCTATTATCCGTGGTTATGAAAGGGGGTGGGCTGAACGGTTAATCGAAAAAATCGGATAATCCGTACCATAAATTTTTCGTAACAATATTTTTACATTTTCGTAATTCCCTTCGTGATGTTGCGTTTAACATGCTAGATAGTGGGTCAGAAGTTTTCTAATTTAAGTCTGATTATCAACGACGGGTTTTTAAGGGGCAAGGAAACTCCTTGCAATGGCTGTCTGTGGAAAGATATGAGTAGTGGAGGTCTCGTGTTATACTTTACACACTCCAATCTCGTATTCTGATGCGAAATGAGCCACGGCTTCTCTTCCCCCAAACCATTTACACTTTTTTTTTTCCATTCTTAGCACAATGAGATTTCTTTTGACACCCGTACAAACATTAAATTAAATTAAATGTTCATGTAAAAGTTATACAGTACGGCAATTCGAAGAGCAGATCATACTGTTAAAGGAAAAGGATTGTAATAACACTCACTAGAAAAAAATAACGTGCTAATACAATGTGCAGCACCTAATACTAATTATATTTCTGCAGGGGAAAAAAAAAACAGAGAAAGACAGACGGTTAATCCATCACTCGGTTAATAGGGTGATGGATAATCGGGGTTCTACTGTAGTTCTACTTAATGCATCGCTGTCGAAATGATCGTAGTTTTGGTGGCCGTTATTTCGTTGGACTTTTCAATTAGTCTGTCTGTTTCTTCTTAAGAATTCTATTCCAGTCCACACCTTTGGAGTAACGGTCAGCGCGTCTGGCCGCGAAACCAGGTGGCCCGGGTTCGATTCCCGGTCGGGGCAAGTTACCTGGTTGAGGTTTTTTCCGGGGTTTTTCCTCAACCCAATATGAGCAAATGCTGGGTAACTTTCGGTGCTGGACCCCGGACTCATTTCTCCGGCATTATCACCTGCATCTCATTCAGACGCTAAATAACCTAAGATGTTGATAAAGCGTCGTAAAATAACCTACTAAAATAAAAAAAAATTCTATTCTAAGAACTTACCAGGCCTACTAATTCCAGTAGCTTTAACAGCTCTTTCATACACCTTATTGACGGATGTCGTGAGTTTACGGTACCTTGCATCATTACGAAATACTCGTGAATCCGGCTTATAAGCTCTTTACTTTCGGAACGAATATGGTTCCCTCTTCCATCAGTTAAATAAGGCACAATAATTAAGGGGAGACAGAGGTGAAATTTTCGAACAAAAATGAAGAAAAAATGAAAATTTTGTTCTTTCCATTTTTATTATCTCTATTTTGATATTCCGATGTTAGTTTTTGATTTTGTGCCCTTAAAAGTATGAAATTAAAACCAATATAACTGTATTACTATATTATTCCCATAATAAACTAATACTTATCATTATTTATATACCTTCTCTGGACGTGTAAATAAAAAGAAATATTGAAAATTTCTTACAATATGGTGCATAGAGCATTTTATATCAAACGATATAAAGTTTTATAAAATTATTAATATTTACAGAACTATTGTACTTAGAAAGTTGAAACTTGGTATGTCCATTACTAATAACATACTTAGTATCCATGATCAATTTCAAACAAATCGGATAAATTTTGTGGATTTTGAAATATTCACCTCTGCCTCCCCTTAAGCATAAAATAAAAATTACGCGTAAGATTTCCATTATTCACAAGACCACCACACACATCGAACTGCTTGAAATAGCGAACTGTTGTAATTGTATCATCTGCAACAACAGGAACTAAAACAGAAACACAAGTAGCTTTATTTCAACACTCACTGCATCTGCACCAGAAGCAGTACGGTGGGCTTTTCCACTGATATGACAACCCCTCTGTATCCGTGAAACACACTATGGGTATAGTGTTATTTTTTAATCCTTATCTTACCGTTTGGTTTCTTTTACCTTGTCATTAATCTGTTATTATTATTATTATTATTATTATTATTATTATTATCATTATCATCATCATCATCATCATCATCATTATTTACATGGAGGATTTAGTGAATAAAGGTTTCAGTACAAGGGAGGAATGATAGTAGGAGGAAGAAGGTTAAAGTGCTGATGACATAGAGTTTGTTTTTTATTTTTTATTACGACGCTTTATCAACATCTCAGGTTATTTAGCGTCTGAATGCGATGAAGGTGATAATGCGGTGAAATGAGTCCGGGGTCCAGCACCGAAAGTTACCTAGCATTTGCTCATATTGGGTTGAGGGAAAACCCCGAGTAAAACCTTAACCAGCTAACTTGTCTCGACCGAGAATCCAACCCGGGCCACCTGATTTCGCGGCCAGATGCGCTAACCGTTACTCCACAGGTGTGGACTAGAACTTGTTAATAGAAGATGATATGATACATTAAGGGATATGCTACTGGAACTAAATGACAGCTGTGAGCAGTATGGGATGAAGATAAATGCAAACAAGACGAAGACCATGGTTATATGAAGAAAAATAATGAAGATAAACGTGCGAATACTAAATAAGGCAGTAGAGCATGTGGACAGCTTCAGATACTTGGGGTGTACTATAAGCAGTAACATGAGTTGCTGCGAGGAAGTCAAAAGGAGGATAGCACTGGCAAAGGAAGCTTTTAATAGAAAAGGAGCATCTTCTGCGGACCTCTGGAAAAAGACTAAGGAAGAGAGTAGTGGAGTGTTTTGTATGGAGTGTGGCATTATGTGGGGCAAAAACATCGACATTACGACGAAGTGAAGAGAAACGATTGTAAATATTTCATATGCGGATGTGAAGAAGAATGGAGCGTGTGAAATGGACAGACAGAATAAAAAATGAAGCTGCGTTGGAAAGAGTGCGTGAAGAAAGAATAATATTGAAACTGATCAGGAAGAGAAAAACGAATTGGCTGGGTCACTGGTTGAGGAGAAACTGCCTATTAGAGGATGCACTGGAAGGAATTGTGAACGAAAGAAAAGAAGATATTAAATGGTAGACAACATTAAAACATATGGATCATATGCGGAGACTAAGAGGAAGGCAGAAAGTATGGAATTATGGAGTGAATTATTTGCCCCTGAACAGAAAACTATGAATTGTTGTTGTTGTTTTGTGTCAAATCACGTTCTGAAGATATGTGAAAGTTTCTGTTGGCAAGCTGGCAGGATCTGTGTACGGTATTTTCATTGTTTCCTTACACTGTATGTCAAATGGTAGAACTCCAGTGACCTGGCGTCAGCACTACAACATAGGTAAGGTCGTCCATACAAACGAAACCCTGTCTTTATCCTGAAATATGAGAGTTGTGCCATTCTATCGAAACGTGCAGAAAAGGTATCAGGGGAGAACATCAGGAGGAGAGTTTTATGAGGCCATGACTTATACGCGGCCGTTTAGATTACACAGCAGCCAGTGCGTCTTGGTCAGTCCCACATAAAGAGGCAGAATGGCCCTGTTGGCGGGCCATACATTTCTGTAAATGGACAGTGGGAGTCGCTGGAGCCGTCGTCTTCACCTTTTCCTGAGCGATATGGGGAGCACAAGGAGGGAAATTGTGTTTCCATTTTCCAGCTGACTGCTGTGCGTTTGTTGGAGACTGCAACGAATTTCGTTTTTTGAGTTTAGAGGAAACGACGTCATTGTGGCTGCACTGGCAGAGCAAAGCCACGGCGAACAATGCTCGACAACCTGTTGTGCGCGAGACAAGGATCTGAGTCCACACACGGTGTTGAGTAGCAGGTTTTTTCAGATACTCCCATTTTCCCAGCAACTTCTGTGTCTCTATTTTGTTAACGGGCAGAGCATAGTTGCGCCCCACGGTCAGATAAGATGCAGCAGATAGAGAGTCCCTGTTTTGGGGGCTTAGTTGCGCCCCGTTCCCATCAGGTAGAGAAAGGAGCATGGCATAGTTGCGCCCCGATGAAATAGAGAAAAAGACATTACGGAAACTCGAGTCTCATAATCAATCAACCTTATTGATTTCTTATTAGATTTAATATTTATTAAAATGAACATAATGTAGTTGGCAGTACTTTATTAACTGTTTTTCTACTGTTTATGCAGTGATTTATCAATAGCCTACTGTTAAAATGAACACCATGAAGTTGGCAGTACTTTATTAGCTGACATATTCAAATGAGTGAGCCGTTGTAATATGGGGCCTTAGCAGTCTTTGACATTTTATTAGTGATTTTCACACCGTCTGTGGCGTATAGTGAGGTTAATTTAAAATGAATGTTAAGTTTAGTGAAAAGGGTGAAGAGTTAATAATTCACAATGGTTCTAAGTTTCGATTTTCGAAACCCTGTACCGTAGGGTTAAGATATCGATGTACAAACAAAAAATGTAGTTCATTTATTGTGTGTGATCAATAAAAAGTGTTATTTTAAATAGCAAAATTGATCATATGCTAGGCCTACCTGATTTTAATGCAGCTGCCACTATAATATTTTTAAGTAATTTATTTATTTTATGTCAATCACTTTCGTGTGTACTATGTCCATCGGTGCGCAACTATGCCATGTCCATTCTGCTACCTGATTTGTTCGGGGCGCAACTATGCCATATCCATTCTGCTACCTGATTTCTTCGGGGCGCAATTATGCCATGCCTAGGTCTCCCGATTGACCGCGGGGCGCAACTATGCCATACCGTTTGTTAACTGTAAGAAGTTAGGGATGACGGGTATATCCACCGAGTTGTTTGATCTCCCAGCGTTCCAAATTCCAATATCATACGACTTGATTGTATTTTAATAGATGAAGCAGCACGTGTTCTAAAAGGGCAACATTCAAATTTCTTAGCCTGCAAGTTCCTCATTGCGTTGATTTCTGACGGACTAAAACAAGAATGATTTCTTCTTTATCTCGCTGTTAATAAGGACCTACACTGCATGACCAAAATATGACGCAATTTTCAATTCTGTTTTACTGATCAATTAAAAAAATGTTAATTTATTATTTCCGAATATTTGTAAGAAGTCAGTAGGGCTATTACTTAAAGATTATGTGAGTCTGATACAAAGTATTTTAGCTTAAGTTATTACGATTTAAAAATACCCTAACATTTTATTTTATAAGACAGCCATAAAACGAAGCACATATTTATGAATGCCTGTTGTTATAATGTTATGCAATCTGTAACAGCTCTTTCAGCTTTAGATTTAAGTAATTATAAATAAACTTAAATATTTCGTAGGCCTATGTCAGTCTGAGTTCAGAGCTCGATTCCAGCAATTCTTACAAGCATCTGATTCCTATGCAGTTCGTTTGTAACAAAACACTAGGAGTGTTTCGACCAGAACAGACGGCTTAGTTTTAGTGACATAAAGTTCAAATTGTAGAGACAAGTGGTGCATTGACAAGAGCTGTAGGTGGAACTTTTCCCATTGCTATTAATGAATAAGGAATTGGCAACGTTTCGAACATTGGATTTTTTCTCAGTCTTCAGGAGAAAAAAGATGTTAGGATTATATCCTACTCGTTGGGGTCGTTACAAACAGCTAATCTGCTTGACTGGCCCATTTGTTGTTGATCCACTTGGTTCATAATTAAATGTGAGTACCTTCCATTATCTTTCACTTGGTAAACATTCTTGTCCTTACTCACTTCCGAAGCTGATTGATTCTAATTTGTTGTTGTTATTATTATTATTATTATTATTATTATTATTATTATTGTGTTTTTGTGTTTTCGATTTTCAGTAAACTTTAAAGTATTCTCTTGTAATGTGCAACATGTAGTTTCTGTCTTTTCTTGAACGTTTGTATGAAAAGCCCAAATTTTAGGCTCCTTTAAAAGATAAATAGGCTGATGTGTATTGTGTATCCATATTCTCGAGGATTTTTGGCGTGAATTACGTCATATATGTATCGCTAACTTTAGCGTGAATTTAAATGTTTTTATAAATAATTCTTATAAATGTAGTGTGATATTTCGCAGTCCATACTTTCTCCAAACTTTCGTTAGCTGTACTCTCTCACCCCATCAGAAATGTCATGACTAGACTTCGTTGAATTGCCACACGCACCATGCAATCAGGTTGCCGATGTACGGTAGTATAGAGGAGGTGAGCGACCGCCCGGTCTCGTAGTATAAGCAGTTCATGTTAAGAGTTGTGACCGGTCCAAATAGATGGAGCAGCTACAGCTAATGTATACCTATGTAAGCACTTGTTTTTGCGTTACTGTGGTTAGAATAGTCGAAGCTTAACATTTGTTCAGTGCAGACAAGGTTTCAACCAAACATACTACAATGAGAGTGTTGCTATTCCAAACAATTGCCCCTGGAATACTGTTACCTCCGCAGCCAGTCTTGACCCGTTGGGGAATGTGGTTGGATGCTGTTAATTATTATGCAGAACATTGCAGCAAAATAATGGAGGTAATTGATGCATTGGATAGCACAGACAGTTCCGCTGTTGCAGCTGTAAAATCATTGCCTTCTGAACAGCTATTGGAAGATATTCTGTTCATTGATTCTAATTTAAAAATCGTGTCCAAAAGCATCATCCTGTTAGAATCGTCTAAACTACAACTCTCAGAAGCCCTTAATATAGTGGATAAAGTATCACAAACCGTTATCCAAAATAACAATTCACTAATTGCAGAAAAAGTTAAATGTAAGTTGAGAAACATTATTGATAAAAATTCTGCCTATTCACAATTTCGTATTATAAATGATGTACTATCAGGTCACGACAAGATGTCTGAAGTTGGTGTATGAAATATAGTGACTTTCCGTTCTTCAAATATGCACCTATTACATCGTGTGATGTTGAACGTACATTTTTCCAATATAAAAAGTGTTTAAGTGACCATCGGAGGAGGTTCACTTTGCAGTCGCTCAAAATGTACGTAACTCTTCACTGCAATGCACATATTCAAGGATGATATGAGTATATTACATTAAATTTTAAGAGTTAATATATCTCACTACAAAATAATTGCATATTTACATGTTTAGACATTTCCTACTTCAATGGTCATTCATTATATTTCTTGAATGCAGGATACAGGTTTTATTGTAACCGCAGTACACTGCTCAGTGTTTACATCAGAGGCATACTCCGTCCGTTGCACGTCCCCTTCTCATACCGTCTATACCGCGTGCGTAGTAAACCTTACGATTCTCGTGGCAATTCCACGAAGTCTAGTCATGACTTCAGTTTCTTTAATGCGAACTGCTGTGTGGATATTCCTATTCTCGTCATCTCCAAACAGAAGTCACCGGCGTATCTCAGCGATAACGCGTTTGCTGAACCAGGGCTGCCCGGCCCGCCTAGGCTGATTACCTCCTAGTTTTTCCCCGAGGTTTTCCTACACTGTAAGGCAAATGTCATGTAATCACATGGAAAATGGTCTGCTTCACTGAAAACTATTTTGCTATCTCAAATTCCATCCCAAGTACGTAGTTGATATGACAAAGAAAAAAATATATATAAAAACAGTTTTTATTTGTTTTTTGTTTATTATTGTGACTTCTGTCTTTTAAATTATGTTCCAATTTCAAATCGTTCCATAATGTGTGCGATAACCTTGTGTTGTATTTTGTAGCAAAGGGTTTCTTACTTCTTTATTTTGTAATACTTAAGTGCATTATTTTAATCTTGTCGAAAATCTCAACACAGTCACTGAAAGTGTAATAGTCCCAAAAGTAAATTATTTTTAAATAATTCCATGACGGACAGTAAGAATAATTAACATGTATTCCGTACTGCTTCCTAAATTTTTGTCTCCTTTTGTTATTTTATTTATATTTCTGTTGAAGTGGAAGAGAAAGCCTGATGGCCTTAACTACACCAGAATAAATGAACGAATGAATAAATAAATAAATAAATAAATAAATAAATAAATAAATAAATAAATAAATAAATAAATAAATAAATAAATAAATAAATAAATAAATAAATAAATAAATAAATAAATAAATAAATAAATAAATAAATAAATAAATAAATAAATAAATAAATAAATAAATAAATAAATAAATAAATAAATAAAAGTATGTTAATACTGTATGTAGGAATTTTTATAGTCGGATAAAACTTTACAGGAAGTTAAACTGTCTCTTAAGAAATTCTTTCACTGCGTCTTTAGCCTGCACAGAGTGTTAAAAAGAAAGCATTCGTTATTTTTGGAGGTAGTAATACTCAACAAAATAAATCAAAATAAGAAAATAATAAACATGGGTTCTAAATTTAAATTTTACACCCAAAAAGGGGTAGCTTTGAAATTGGTATTGTAAGATCAGCTTGTCTTCTAATGTGACCTCTTTACTTGTTTCTTATTGGGTATACAGTAGCCTATCAGAGAAATGCAGCAAACGAAAGTGTAATAAGGATTTAGTCCCCAAGACCTTGAGGCTGAAGGATACGTTACAGTGAATGGAAATGCTGGAGAGGTTTTACTTCTTCACATCCAAGTGGAGAATTTGCGCAGAGGTTGAGGATGGGTAAGGATGGGTAACCTTTAATAGGCTACGGAATGAAAATTGACTCCGGAATTGGAGGTAAATAGACATTACTCCTCGTATTAGTACCAAACTTCTTTTGTGGAATGATTTTGTAAGAGCATAAACATAGAAATTGACACGAAAATAGCTTTGATAGCTTTGATCTTGTTAGGCTATATTTTTAGAATGGTACAGCAGAAGTCGAAATTAAAAAATTGAACATTATACAACTCTCACATACTAATTCCAGTGATTTCAGAAGTGTCCTATACAGAATGACTAAGTAAAAGCGTGCAAATATTAAAAAGGAAATAGAGGATGCTGTGCAGATAGTGCACTTGGGGTCTGCGAAGTTAGATTAAGGATAAATGACCTTAAACATGTCTATCGCTATCGCTACTGTATTTGCATATTATCTATATTTATTATTTACGTTTATTTAAAGTTAATATTTACATCTACTTACGACTTATACCTTTAAATTATTTTCATATAATTTAGAGATCTGAGTTAACAACGTACTGTTCGTACTAGAGATGAACAAAACTAACTGCAGCTCTCGCTCGCTGTATTCGTTGCAGCTGTCTTTCGAGTCTCGTCTCGTCATTTTCGTATTCTTCGAGTCTCGCTCATCATTCTCGAAATAGCATTTGCTAGGCGTGAAAAAATTTCGTAACTTTGAATAACATACATCATTGAAATAAATAACATTAGAGATGTTTAAATGAGACAAAAAGACAAAACAAAACAGTATCTTAGTTATGAAAATGTTCTAGTTCTATTATATGATATTACCTATGGTTATATAAATAGGAAAAAGGAAACAATTCTCAAATAAATTTGCATTTCTAAGAAACATAAAACATTACGTTAATATCTTCTTACTTGAGATTGCACACTTGATCTCAAACATAAGAAAAGAAAATTCCTAGCCTTTTAATAAGGGCCTAGTAATTAAATAAAGACTGGGGAACGGATTATTATACACTGAAAGGTAGAGATGATGTTTCAAATAGGCTACTTGATTGTTTATACATATATAACTGTTGCCAAAGTAGATAAAAGTTCAGTCAGGTATAAACGACTGTGGAGATTTAAGGTTGCTTGCCGTTCGGGACTTCGGGAGTGATCAATCTCGGGATCTCGAAACATTCACAAGCAGTCTTTACGTCAAGGACGCGATGTATAGAACATTGTCGTGCGGGTTTTCGGCTTTGCGGGCGCTGTTAGTCTTGCTTTCTCGATTGTTCATCTCTAGTTCGTACTGTGCTTAACTCTTGGAGTGGTAAGAAAGGGTCTGTCGTTGACTCGTATCGTGTTCTGTAATGTGGACTGTAAACACACACCTTGTGGATGATTTATAGAACAGTGAAGAAACATTTTTTATTTGGTTATTTAGCGTCGATGGAATTTGTGATAGCGAGATGGTATTTAACGATACGGCGCCGAGGATTCACCACAGATTACCTGGCATTCGCCTGTGGTTGGGGAAAACTTCGAAAAAAGCCCAACCAGGTAATCAGTGTAAGCTGGAATCGAACCTACGTCCAACTGCCGACTGATCTACGCCGGTGGATCTTGTGGGTGATCAACAAACATAGTTGGATTGCTTGCATGTCAATGTTAAATGCCAATATTTTAATGTTGGTGGACATAACATAATGTTGGTGGCGATAACACGCTAGAAATTCCACTTTACACATCACCTCTGTATTCCTCATCTTTCACTGTTGCTACCTCTCGTCACTGGAACTCTCTGCCGCCTGAAGTCAAGGGCTGCCGAACATTGAAATCTTTCAAATCCAAGTTGGAAAATTATCTTATGACGAGTTGCCAAACTAACTTACTATTATGACAAGTGTTGTATTGCATGTTTCCACGTATTCACATTTTTTATCTTCTAGTGATATTTAACTTATTTTATATTTTTGTTTTCATATTTTCCGATAATGGTATATCTCTAATGTGATAAGTTGAGCTATATATAATCATAATTTTCCTTACTGTGTGTACTTAAAAATATTGTATTCATTGTATGCTTTGTACTGCACTATTTTATTACTATTAGTATTATTATTATTACTATTAGGCCTGTTATTATTATTGTTATTATTATTATTATTATTATTATTATTATTATCATCAATAATTGTCTTATTTTTTATACTTTGTATGCCTCATTTATTTTTGACCCGCTGTTCACATTTTATTATGCTTTTTTCTTTCTTTCTTTCTTTCTTTCTTTCTTTCTTTCTTTCTTTCTTTCTTTCTTTCTTTCTCTATGTTATATATTATGTCTGATTTCTTCTTACTTGTTGTTTACATTTTATTATTATTATCTTATTCAGTTTTATGTGTAAAATTGTAGTGTACTTTGTAAATTTGTAGTGTTTTTGTAATGCAGTTTTTACTCCTGGTTGAGTGTTAGAGAAGGCCGTATGGCCTTAACACTGCCAGGTTAAATAAATCATTATTATTATTATTATTATTATTATTATTTTTTTTTTTTCGAGCACCTGTTGTGAGGTACAAAATGGTCAGTTGTTACCTCAGATTGTGTAAATGATATGAACAATTTAAAATGTAAGTAAATATAAATAATGAATGTATATAATGTGGAAGATAGTGATAAAAATGTTTAAGCTCATTTCTTCGTAATCTGACTTCGCAGAGCCCAAGTCTCTATCACAAAATATTCTGTACAGCATCCCTTATTCCCTGTCTAATTTTTGCACGCTTTTCTGAATCACACTGCATAACACAGAAGACAGAATTCTCAAGATTCATAGCTGCAGTCTATTAGAAGACACAGGTAGTTATGGAAGGCCATGTAACAGATGGAATGGCTGTCATATTAAATAGCTATAAAATACGAAGACCAGCATTTACGTAATTCCTCCCGAACAGTAACCGTTACCAGAGCTGCATTCACAGTAATGCTGTCGTCTGGCAGAAGTGTCCTCATTTTAACAAAAACGTTCAAAGTCCCTAGGCTTTAAGATCTTCACGGTGTAGACACGTCCAACGTTTCGACGTTGCAACCTATTTCTTGGCCTCCTTCCATGATGAAGTAACCGATACGTAGGATGTTTGATGGCAGTGTAAATAGTAAAAAATTTCGCTGTTACAAGTTAATGTTGTTTAATATTTAATTATTTTTGTTAACATTGCGGGGTTCAATTTAATCTGACACTGAAGGCAGGACTCATGTGGCGTGCGGTCAATATATTTATAAATGTTGGATGTTAGTGACATTGAGGACATGGAACTCTCTTCATTGAAATTGTTGATGCAAGTTAAAACAACCGCAACTTCGAGCTGTTGCTTTGCAAACTGGACAATGGAAGCGTCTTGATCGATATTCGCTTCTCGTTTATCTTTAAAATCCATACACGTTACTTATATAGAATGTGCACTGTTCTATTTTAATAAAAATAAATTAGACATATTAAGGCCGTGTCTCAAAGCTACATTTGCCGATGAAGTGAAATAAATAGCTGTCTAAAAACCGGATGTGATGTCCGAAGTCATGATCCAAAGCTACATAGTGCATAGCAATCAAGTCTGTAGTAGTTAGTAAACGAAAATGCTTGCTTGATTGATGACTTGTTCACTAAACAAACATGGATACCTCATCAGCAATTGAAGCTATGAAATCTGAAGATGCTTTGGAAGTGAAATAATGTAAATATAATGTAGAATAACACGTTAACTTTGAACATTGACATTGTTAGTACCTTCTTTACAATGTGTTAAACATTATTGTAATATATTAAACCCTTATCTTTTCCATATAACCATAGCCTCCTTCAGTTACGTCGGCAACACTGTAATTAACTGTCAAACGGAAGCCTACTATCCAGAACATGTGTTGGTGCTAATGTCGATTTTCAATGTAAATTAATGTTACGATATAAGTGTGTGTCGATGGAATTATGTTCGCGGTCGTACCAAACGTTAATTGTTGATGTATTATAAACTGAGTGCGTGTTGGCGATAAAAGAAGACAATAAATGAAAATATGGCTGCAGTCTTTGGCAATTTTTACGGTTATTATCAATGACAAAGTGATTGACAATTCTTGTAAATATTAAATATCGTATAAACTACATTTTATAGTCTTACTTGTGGTTTGTGTTGTATCAGAATTCTAGCCAAATTCTTGGGTCTCGCCTGCTATATCAATAAAGTTACTCCGTTGATTTTCAAGTTCATTGTTTTGTGATCCCATAAATGTCGCAGTTTTGTTGAAGATTCGGAATGCCTGCTATACGTCAGAACTACCTATAATTTGTAGATGCATACACTCACTTTGTTGGTTTTCAAGGTTTATTTATTAACATTATTTGTTTTGTAATAAATTAGTTATAAACATGTTTCTTTTCACTTCGTATTTACAGGATTTAAAGTTCACTGAGTTTACGCTAATTGGCACATACTTAATAGATAATGATGAGTTTTGTTACGTATTATGTTGAAGGTATGTTTCTTCATTTTTTTTTAGATCTTTATACTTGGCCTATTTAAAATTATATTTTAGAAAATTTACAACAAATAATTTAGGATAACAGTATTGTTATGGTGACTGGCGAGGTTCAAAATAAAACTGGCTTCCTGGGCATCTGAAATGTTTATAGAAAAGCATGGCAGATAATCACATGAAATTAAAATGCATATGATATCCTAGACCTTTCACGTCAGAGGTGAAACAACATAAAGCGACAAAACATTGTCAATTTACTAGCCACATAATGGTTAATGATTGGAATAGGGTATTACGTCGTTATTTTATGTATTTTTGGTACAAGTAACATTTATTTATTTTCCCTCGTGTCTTCAATAAAAAACACGTATGTTTTTAATTTTTTAAAGTTATAAGTGGCTGTATGCAAGTACTTACGCGGTATTCTGAAACTCAAATAAAATACCATTTCGGATTCCGTAATAAATTACGTACATGAATACACTGAATCTTGATCATATGCACTTAGTTTTGTACCAATTAATGTCGAAAATGTACACGTGACAACGAAATCAAAGCACTAAAACGTCAAACGTCATGCCTTTATTTCGCCTCCGCCCGCCAACACTCAGCGTTGCCAAACCTACCCATGCTGCGGCTTGTAACTGAAGATGGCTCTGACATAACTCGTAATGAAACTCCATTAGGACACCGCCTTCTTAATTCAGTGCTGCACCGTTATGTCATGGTGTTTATAAAGATAGTCCGTGAAGAAGGCCGTGTTTCAAGCATACATTTCCAAAGCGTTGTAGTATGTAGTTTACAAGTCAGCTAGTTGCTGGTTACTAGTGCGTAGCATGCACTGCCTTAACATGTGGGTTAGTCTTTGGACTGCAGACAGATTGGATTTAAAAGGTAACCGTCAATTCATTTTTATGTTGTACATCTTGACCTATATCACTGACGAATATAAAGTATGTGTGTGTGTGTGTGTGTGTGTGTGTGTGACTCTCTCATGTTAATGAAATAGGTTTTATTAAGTTATCTTAGTTGATTAGTTTCGGCCTGGGAACCATCTTCAGAACTTGGTTGGTCTTCGCGTCTTCTGTTTTTTCTTCTCCTGTGGCGATGCGTTTGTGTAGTGCAGTGGTTGCCAAACACCACGAAATTGTGACGTAATAGAAATGCAACCCGCACACCACTATCGCAGGGGGAGGAGTGGAGTGGGTATCTCCTCAGGTAATGCAGTGAATAACAGTGCAGAGACGGACTGTGACCAAAAAACAAAAGTAATATAATATTCTTCTACTTATTAACTACACACACTTTTTTCCATGTTAAATTTTTTATCTTCCTATTCATTATTTTTGTATTATTAATGAAATAAAATAAATTTATTTTCTCATTTACCATAAAAAGAACGTGTACTTTACATCAGCAGATATTTGAAATGAGAAAAACATACCAGGCTGGTCACTAAGTTGTAAATTACACTACATACTTCAAAAAACGTCGAAGTATTTTACTTCGATTAAGACATAGAAGCGGATACTTTTTATTGTTTATTTATTAATGAAATATTCAAATTACACTACATACGTTGGAAAAAACGTGGAAGTATTTTACACCGATTAAGACATAGAAGCGGATACTTTTTATTGTTTATTTATTAATGAAATATTCGAATTACACTACATACGTTGGAAAAAACGTGGAAGTATTTTACACCGATTAAGACATAGAAGCGGATACTTTTTATTGTTTATTTATTAATGAAATATTCGAATTACACTACATACGTTGGAAAAAACGTGGAAGTATTTTACACCGATTAAGACATAGAAGCGGATACTTTTTATTGTTTATTTATTAATGAAATATTCGAATTACACTACATACGTTGGAAAAAACGTGGAAGTATTTTACACCGATTAAGACATAGAAGCGGATACTTTTTATTGTTTATTTATTAATGAAATATTCGAATTACACTACATACGTTGGAAAAAACGTGGAAGTATTTTACACCGATTAAGACATAGAAGCGGATACTTTTTATTGTTTATTTATTAATGAAATATTCGAATTACACTACATACGTTGGAAAAAACGTGGAAGTATTTTACACCGATTAAGACATAGAAGCGGATACTTTTTATTGTTTATTTATTAATGAAATATTCGAATTACACTACATACTTCGAAAAAAACGTGGAAGTATTTTACACCGATTAAGACATAGAAGCGGATACTTTTTATTGTTTATTTATTAATGAAATATTCGAATTACACTACATACTTCGAAAAAAACGTGGAAGTATTTTACACCGATTAAGACATAGAAGCGGATACTTTTTATTGTTTATTTATTAATGAAATATTCGAATTACAGTACATACTTCGAAAAAAACGTGGAAGTATTTTACACCGATTAAGACATAGAAGCGGATACTTTTTATTGTTTATTTATTAATGAAATATTCCAATTACACTACATACGTCGAAAAAAACGTGGAAGTATTTTACACCGATTAAGACATAGAAGCGGATACTTTTTATTGTTTATTTATTAATGAAATATTCGAATTACACTACATACTTCGAAAAAAACGTGGAAGTATTTTACACCGATTAAGACATAGAAGCGGATACTTTTTATTGTTTATTTATTAATGAAATATTCAAATTACACTACATACGTCGAAAAAAACGTGGAAGTATTTTACACCGATTAAGACATAGAAGCCGATACTTTTTATTGTTTATTTATTAATGAAATATTCAAATTACACTACATACGTCGAAAAAAACGTGGAAGTATTTTACACCGATTAAGACATAGAAGCGGATACTTTTTATTGTTTATTTATTAATGAAATATTCGAATTACACTACATACTTCGAAAAAAACGTGGAAGTATTTTACACCGATTAAGACATAGAAGCCGATACTTTTTATTGTTTATTTATTAATTAAATATTCAAATTACACTACATACTTCGAAAAAAAACGTGGAAGTATTTTACACCGATTAAGACATAGAAGCCGATACTTTTTATTGTTTACTTATTAATGAAATATTCAAATTACACTACATACGTCGAAAAAAAAAACGTGGAAGTATTTTACACCGATGAAGACATAGAAGCCGATACTTTTTACTGTTCGTTTGTGAATGAAATATTCAAGTTACAGGTAAGGGCGTGGTAGTCTTCATAACTAGAAGAATAATGACAACGTACATTGTTCTTTTATACTTAATTTAAAATTTTACAACAAATTAAGATCTCATATTTTTGCCACTGCACAAAATAAATACTTTTGCTCCCATGCTCCTTAAAATTAAGCTTTTGCTTACTATCTGTTTTGGAAAAGACATCGAAGCATATTATCCTACACACTTGTAACATTGCATGCGTACGTCCGCTGCTGATAAATGTCTTTACTTATATCGAAGTGAAGGCTGTAAACAGAGGGTGGGGATATGATGCCATGGTTACGCTTGAGTGGAGGCAGGAGCATGTGTCGCGACACAGCTTTTGGCGATCACTGGTGTAGTGTAGTGTGGAGTCGAATAGTGTGTGTGTTATTTATTGAGTTGTGATGAGGATTTGTTGTGGCTGTGTGTTTGTTTATTTGTATATTTCGTATTTTTCTAGTGTGTTCAATTTGTTTTTTTTTTTTCGGTTTGATAGGTCTATGTACAATTTCAACACCTACAGCAACATAGACCTACACACATACATGGAAATTCTACATATGCAACCGAAGAACTAGAAACTGAACACACTAGAACAATACGAAATATACAGATACACAAACACACATCCACAACAAATCCTCATCACACAACTCAATTTCGTAACACACACACTATTCGACTCCACACTACACTATACAAACGCATCCCCACAGGAGACGAAAACAACAGAAGACGCGAAGACCAACCAGTTCTGAAGACGGTCTCCAGGCCGAAACTAATCAACTAAGATAACTTAAAACCTAGTTCATTAACTGCGAACTGCTCAATTGTGACTTTCAGTAACAAGTAATGTGCATGGGCTGTGTGACCAATCAGCGTCCAATGACAGTCGTGTCTGTTTTCTCGCCGTAGCTTTGTGAAGAAAGAGAGAGACAGGGCGGGAAATAAGAACAGATGTTTGTGACATTACAACGATTTATTTATAAATACACTATGTACAGTCTCGATGTAAAATTATAGAGTTAATAAACTATAACAACACAATGTACCTTAATAAATACTGCAACACAAGCCTCAACAAATTGGAATGATCAGAAGTGTTGGCAATACTGCTTAATGTTAACAATTTCTCCTTAAATTTCCGACACAACATTTTTACTTCTTCTCGAAGGTAATACACATTGCACTTTCCCAGAGTAACATTTGGTTCATAGGTGTGATTGGTTAATAATGAATACTATTCTTACGCATTGTAGAATGATTCTTTTATGTTTTTAATGTAAATTAAATTGAGGCATAATGTCATATTGCCGTTTATTAAATGGTTTACCGGAATATGCTGTGTCAATACGTACGGTAGCATATAAGAAAAATGTTTGTGGAAGAAGGAAGGAACTTTAATATTAACGCTGCTAATCGAACAGTGTAATATGTACAATTCCAGAAAAAGAAAATTGCCCGCTTAATTTTACTAATACAACGCATTGCGCATGTGCAGTAAACAAGAGCGCTTGTATATTTGCTACTTGTGGACAGTGGTGCGAAACTTGTTGCCTGCATACAGATGGACTCCATCAAGACTCGGCCATTTTCTTTGCGGAACTGTAAATCGAAAATAGAATTTGTCTGTTGATTCGTACGAAAGTTGCTGTATTGTTGGGACGTTGGGAGAAATGTCAGTAAAAGACTGAATGTAAGAAGTACGCTTAAAAGTGTTTCATTAAAAAAAGCCAGTTACTGAAAGTTTAGTAAGTTAGGTATAAGTGAAACCACCAATGTCCATCGTAGTTAGAGACATCTGGTTTGTCCTGTGTGCAATTTTTCAGAAAGTTGTCTGAACTTGCCCAGATAAACTTAAATATATGCCTAATAGAATTAAAGAAAAAAGACTATCGAAACTAAAGGGAAGTGACAACTCAAAAGGGACCAGATAACTTGGACTTGACTTGAAGGTACACGTCATGTGCTGCTTCGTACAGCTCATGCATTTTGTCAAGACACTCGCGATGTGAAGGGGATAGGAGTAGAAGGGAAGGTCTACCGAGTTCGAAAGTAGACTCATCCGATCTCTGTAGGAAGAGTGGGGGAGTGTCTGGACATGAAGCTTGCGCTGTACTCAAGACTCGACAAATTGCCTGGAAGCGGTCACAACTACGGAACTGTGAGTAACAGGTAGTGATATCTCCCTCATTTGACCTCGTGCATTTCTGAACAAAATGTAGCATTGTAAAATTTCTTTGCAGAACGAAAAGTTACATTTGTTCGGCTCAAATTTCTGCACGTTTAAAGCACTAAACTAAAATTCTTTCAAATATTTTATTATCGTAATACACTGCTCTCTTTAACTGACCAAACAGTTCGGGAATTAAATCAGTTACTTTCCTAGAACACGCTATGAAATATTTCATATAAAGCAATTTTTATCTCGAAAAGGAAGTAAAAAGAGCACAATTTTATTGAGCTTCTTTGTTTGAAATATCTCGAAGAATAACACCCTGAAATTACTGAACTGCTTACGATTCACTCTGTGTATAGCTGCAGGAGCTGCCTTCTTTTTGCAACGAAACGATTATTGGTTCAGCTCCAATTATTCCGCTCGGAACCACACCGATCTTGCACTAAAAGATCGGGCAAATTTTTTAACGCATAAAACAGGCAAAACATTAATTTGGACAAAAGTAGAGCTGCACCCTTTTTGCAGGCAGCTCTTGAATTCTCTTTAATTAATTTCTCTCTGCTGTTTGTTATATATTGTCTTCATTGTATGCTTTGTACTGCACTATTTTATTACTACTATTAGTATTATTATTACTATTATTATTATCATTATTATTACTATTATTTTTTATCATTATTATTATTATTATTATTATTATTATTATTATCAATAATTGTCTTATTTTTTTTATACTTTGTATGTCTCATTTATTTTGACCTGCTGTTCACATTTTATTATGCTTTTTTCTTTCTTTCTGTATGTTATATATTATGTCTGATTTCTACTTACTTGTTGTTTACATTTTATTATTATTATCTTATTCAGTTTTGTGTGTGAAATTGTAGTGTACTTTGTAAATTTGTAGTGTTTTTTGTAATGCAGTTTTTACTACTGGTTGAGTGTTAGAGAAGGCCGTATGGCCTTAACTCTGCCAGGTTAAATAAATCATTATTATTATTATTATTATTATTATTATTATTATTATTATTATTAATTAATAACAATCTGAGCTGGATGAAGATAACTTGATCAGTAGACTATTCAAGTCCAGTAGGTTTTATTTTTATTCAGATAATCCTTAAAAGCGTTATTGCTTAGCTGTAATAATTTACATATATATGTATTCGTTTCGGGAAAACCGAAATGACTTATTATTTTCTTAACTTAAGTAAATAACACTCGTTTTTTATTCGTGAACATAACTCTGTACAAGCATATTACAGCAACTATAGCATGGTCCTAGTACAGCACTAGCAAACTTGAGAAATTTAATGCTTACTTCTTTTCAACTGCTCGTGAATAAGTAACACAAAGTATTCTGAAAACGGTATAATTCAAGTTCTGGATTAAGTAATGATCTGAAAAATCAATATTTACGAAATGACGGAGCTTGTCGATACGTTGCTGGGCGCTAGTAACTCAATTGAATCATACAGATTTCCCCTTAACTCCTCACTCTACCTTCCCCTGCTGAGACCGGCAGTTAAGCAGTGACGGATTGCATCATATCTTTTACGAACTTTCGCTGTCACTAGTCGCCTGAAATCCATCACAGTGCCCACTGTGCGTTTGTTTGACATGGGAGGGGGGTTCAGAGTTCCGTCCCAGGGCTGCATTGCACTTTCAGACTTTCTGCTATTGGTTCAAGTATGTGAATGGGTGAACGCGCAGTCTTACCAAGAAATGTACCCTAATGTACAGCAACAGTGCACGTGTTCAAACTGGGTCATGTCAGTTGGAATGGAAGGAGCAAAACAACGAAAATGATCTTTGAACCAATCGCACTTAATTTTATGGCAGAATAATAAATTCAGTTAACAAAATCTTCGAGGTGTAACGGATAAATCGCAATATAGCGAACGCCAGTAGGGGAAGTTATCCCCACCCACATGAAATGTGCATTCGACACAACACTCGCCTATCACGTAGAGTGTCTGATGAGCTAGTAGGGGAAAAGTGGAAGGGATCGTGGGCGGAGCTTCTACGTTCGCTATATTGCGATTTGCCCGGTGAAACACATGCAATGCTCCGCCTGTCCATAGACTCTGGTTCCCGTTGTACAGAAATGAGGCTTCAAGTGCTTGAATGAAATTCCTTGAAATGTGCAGGTGGGAATTATTCCTTACAATTTGCAATGTGCAATTAGTTTACTGTTAAGTTTTAATTTTGGAGATGTTGCGGTAATGGAGATCAGAGCTTTAGTTTGTTGAAATAAAACCTAACACAGGAAATCACGAATTTCGATTTTCATGAGAAATTATTGTTTAAAAATGTGCAGCTGAATTTTTCCAGGAAAGTAAATCTAGGAAATTAATTCGTACCAACCAAAATACTGAGAAATTAATTGTTAATTATAAGAATGCCAGTAGGTTCTACAGTCTACTATGCCGCCGCACACATTGCTTGTGAGTGAGCAATATTTCTTCAGCATAACTTACCCGTTTTGAACTAACATGAACTACCACCAGGTTAACACTTGTGACTCTCCAATCTAGTTGTGATATGTAGTACTGCCGTACAAAATACTTCTCTTCATTACACGACATGTTTTTCATAAAAATGTCGATTTGTTGTCCCTCGTAGCGACTTCTATATATAGGCAAGAGAGTTCAAATTCTTGGTCGTCCTTCGACTAACACAATAATTTTTATCGATTCATTGAATTTGACAGTCGAAGTCTCACAACTATTGCAAAATAACAGAGGTGTCTGTAAAGTATGTACAGGTCCGTCAGTGACTTCTAGGGGGCGGATTTTTATGTACGCCTTATTCCGATTGGTTATAGTTATAAACTAGGAAGCGGAGGCAATTCCCCCCCCCCCCTCTGCGAATGACGCAACTCCGTGTTCGCTGTTGAATTGAAGAAGTTCGCGCCACTCCGTGCCATTGGCTACAGACTTGTGGTGTCTTGAGAAGGCGGCCTCGCTTATCAAACCCAAGTTCAAGTGAACGATCTCAGCCAGGGTCAGCGGGGCTTAACTCTTAAGTTGGGTTCTCATAGAAGTTCCTTAATTTGCCGCATTGGGTCGGAGTGTGCTAGATGTCTTCCGCTAGGAAGGAAGTAGTTAGCTTATAAGTGTTGCCAATCCGATCATTTTTAGTAGCTTATTTTACGACGCTTTATCAACATCTTTGGTTATTTAGCGTCTGAATGAGATGAAGGTGATAATGCCGGTGAAATGAGTCCGGGGTCCAACACCGAAAGTTACCCAGCATTTGTTCATATTGGGTTGAGCGAAAACCCCGGAAAAAATCTCAACCAGGTAACTTGCCCCGACCGGGAATCGAACCCGGGCCACCTGGTTTCGCGGCTAGACGCGCTGACCGTTACTCCGCAGGTGTGGACCTGATCATTTTAAACAGGCATTATGAATCTCAATTGTTAAAGATTTTGTCAGTTTTATAACATTTATATTAGCATTATTATTATTGTTATTATTATTATTATTATTATTAAGTGTATGATTATGTCTCGTGACCAGAATATTGTACGAAATGGAAATATAAAAATTGGAAATTTATCTTTTGAAGAGGTGGAGAAGTTCAAATATCTGGGAGCAACAGTAACAAATATAAATGATACTTGAGAGGAAATTAAACACAGAATAAATATGGGAAATGCCTCTTATTATTCGGTTGAGAAAATTTTATCATCCAGTCTGCTGTCGAAAAATCTGAAAGTTAGAATTTATAAAACATATATTATTTCAATGTACCGAAGTACATATGATATTTCCATGCAGATATTCTGCGTCATCATACGATGGAAGAGTAATGGAACGGAGAAAAATTCCCTCCGGCGCCGGGATTTGAACCCGGGTTTTCAGCTCTACGTGCTGATGCTTTATCCACTAAGCCACACCGGATACAACCCTTCATATGTACTTCGGTACATTGAAATAATATATGATATGCGTAAATCACGAAGTGATTTAAGACGGCGCTAATTCCGTCGGATCCCGGCCAACTAGTCACTCATAACGAGTGCACCTGAGCACATGTGTGGACTTCGGTCCTATGTTCATAGACACCTATGACGTAGTGCAAAGGGCGGCCACTAGAGGGAACCCAAGAGTTGGAACTCAATCAGAGACGTTTCTGTTCGGCGTCGGGGTTGTATCCGGTGTGGCTTAGTGGATAAAGCATCAGCACGTAGAGCTGAAAACCCGGGTTCAAATCCCGGCGCCGGAGGGAATTTTTCTCCGTTCCATTACTCTTCCATCGTATTTATAAAACAGTTATATTACCGGTTGTTCTGTATGGTTGAGAAACTTGGACTCTGACTTTGAGAGAGGAACAGAGATTAAGGTGTTTGAGAATAAGGTGCTTAGGAAAATATTTGGGGCTAAGAGGGATGAAGTTACAGGAGAATGGAGAAAGTTACACAACGCAGAACTGCACGCATTGTATTCTTCACCTGACATAATTAGGAACATTAAATCCAGACGTTTGAGATGGGCAGGGCATGTAGCACGTATGGGCGAATCCAGAAATGCATATAGAGTGTTAGTTGGGAGGCCAGAGGGGGGAAAGACCTTTGGGGAGGCCGAGACGTAGATGGGAAGATAATATTAAAATGGATTTGAGGGAGGTGGGATATGATGATAGAGACTGGATTAATCTTGCTCAGGATAGGGACCAATGGCGGGCTTATGTGAGGGCGGCAATGAACCTCCGGGTTCCTTAAAAGCCAGTAAGTAAGTATTATTATTATTATTATTATTATTATTATTATTATTATTATTATTATATAAAATCGTCCTTATGTATAGCCGATTTGTAATTTCAGTGATAAAGTAGGCTAGCTATATTAGTTACATTTGTTCAGTTGGTGAGTGATTAGATGTTGGCGATCCTATTATGTTTGAATATTAAAGACATAGTCTGTTAATGTGGACAGATCGGATAACAGAGGGAGTATGTCAATGGTTTTCAGTTGAATGTTCAACCATTAGGCTATATTCATATCTCTATTGCAAACCAACGACCTATGCGGTATGTACAGTATAATGTGGTTAAATATTTCATTTAAACTGATAAACCATAACTCTCTTTTGAGGAGCAATGTGAAAAATACTAGTAATAATATTGTTAGTATAATGGATACCTGCAATATCGATCGGGCTGTATAACGTGAGATGTAATTGCTATCATAGGCATGGGTTTAAAGTCGTTTCAATGACATCTCGAATGTGAGGTAGAGGCCTATTGAGTTGAAGATCATTCTGTGTCTCTATAATCACAAATAGCAAGCACGCTTCACTAGATTCATCGTGCAGTCAGCTCTAGTGTCCTGCAATGTTCGAACATGAACCAAGATATTGCGAACTCATGTTATTTCAAAAGTAATCGCAAGATCTGTGCTAAAATCCTTAGCGGTTAAAACATGAAAGAGTAAAGGCCCATTCACAATGAAAATTCAACATAACCGTAACATAAACACAGATGTTAGTGCCCAGGCTACCGAATGGGATCATTCACAATGATTCACATAAGCATTGACATAAACATTACCTTAAGACGTTAACATGAAAGTTTGCAAACTCCAAACTTTCATGCTTATGCTTACGTGATTTGCAAACAGAACACAATCGTGGAGCGCTGAAGTATACGACAGAATATGACGAAATGGCGTCGTTGTTAGGTTTCCATGGTTACCAAGTATGTTTGCTGTTATGTTTATATTCCCATCGTGAATGATGGTATGACTTCTTGATTTTACTGTAACGTTAAGTTAACGCTTACGTTATGTTTAATTTTCATTGTGAATGAGCCTTTAGAGTGGAGCACAGCGAATGTTTTTATAACAAGGCCGAACAAACGCGACAGGCCTCCTCCTGCAGAGCGAACATCGAACTTCGTCATTCTCGACAAACTTTAATCGAACATAGCGCCTCTAATGCACGAGGCTAATGTGAACAAGGCCTCAATCGACTTACACTGGTATAGACCCCAGTATTGTGGTACATAAAAATCCGCTCCCTGCGGTACTCACTACAGCTACTTGCCGACCTACTTGTCCTGAAATCAGGGATCAGTGAGAGTTCGACGCCGTATACGAACAGTGAACAGTAACAAAGTAACAAGTCTTCTATTGACTGCTGTTGGTGGAGCTAGGGCGCTCCTCCGCGTCGTCGGGCGCCCCCGAGGCGGCGGGCGCCGTGGAGGTGGACGCCGCCGCCCCCCACCAGCCGCAGTCCGTGCCGGCTCCCAGCAGACTCCCCAGGTTCCCCCGCGCCGAGTCCGGGAGAACGGGGAGCGGTCTTCAGATGACGTGCGGGGAGGCGGAGGCGGCGGCGGCGGCGGTGGGCGCGTAGTGCTCCTCGGGCTTGACCAGCAGGTAGGCCACGGGGCGCTTGATGGCGTCCGGGGGCGTGGGCGAGCCCTGCGCGGCGTCGGAGGCGGGCCCACAGCCGCAGGGCACCACGCAGGGCGCCCCGGCGCCCAGACCGCCCGGCCACGAGGCCGCCGCCGCAGCCGCCGCGTGCGAGTACAGCGAGCTGCCGTACAGCGCCTGGAAGGCCAGGTCTGCCGCGGACTTGCCGCCGCCGGAGGTCGACGCCAGGTCCTCGGCGTGCAGCTTGGCGGCGTGGTGCAGGGGGTACAGCGGGTAGGGGAACGGCGGGAACAGCGAGCGCGGGAACTTGAGCTCGGCGTCCAGCGGGTGCGGCGGCGGGTGCGGCCCCGGGGGCGGCACGGGCAGGGGCGGCAGCAGCGAGCGCGGGATGCCGTGCAGGGGCTCCATCAGCGGCGACAGCGAGAAGCCGAACTTGGGCTCCTTCTTCATGAGCGACTTGGGCTTCCTGCGCGGCCGGTACTTGTAGTCGGGGTGCTCCTTCATGTGCAGCGCCCTGCAACACGCAATGCAAAGCTTTAAAACAGTGTGAAAATCATGTGATGACACGAGTGCGACGTAAGTTACGATGAGGGCCCTGGAAGGCGTCCTAAAACTTCTAATAGTCAATCTAGTGCTGCTCATCGGAGTGACTACTACCGCGGAGGAATCGGAGATTACGAATAAAGCTCTCCACCGGTGATCTCCGGTACTACCGGAGGTGGAACAGGGGACATACGGAGGGATGCGGGGGTTCGGAGCGAAGCGACAGTTAGCTCAAGGACGACCGGCGCGTACGGACTGACGGTAGTTGTGAGTGGAATAAAATGGCACCAAATCGGTTATCCGTCACATGGAAATTCTTTAATTTAGTTGAAGGTAATAATAAAGTCGCACGCTGTGAACTTTGTGGGCGAATTCACTCTAAGGGTGGAGGTACTTCGAATTTGTTAGATCACTTGAAGCGATCGCACAATCGCGAACTTGAAGAAAGTAAGTAAGTAAATTTAACTGTTCAAAACACTTTTGAACTCTTTTAAAAAGCGTGTTTACTTTGATTTATATATAACAGTTCTAATAAATAATTTCGTGGTTGTGTGCAGACAGAGCAGCATTGCGAAGTCCACACCTGTGGAGTAACGGTCAGCGCGTCTGGCCGCGACACCAGGTGGCCAGGGTTCGATTCCCGGTCGGGGCAAGTTACCTGGTTGAGGTTTTTCCGGGGTTTTCCCTCAACCCAATATGAGCAAATGCTAGGTAACTTTCGGTGCTGGACCCCGGACTCATTTTACCGACAGTATCACCTTCATTTCATTCAGACGCTAACTAACCTGAGATGTTGATACAGCGTCGTAAAATAACCCAATAAAATAAAATGAACATTGCGAATGAAAAACTGAAAAGCAGAAGAATTTCAGCAAGAAAGGACCCTCTAAGATTGATTCAGCATATTGTTACGAGATGAAACTCCAAACTTCAGTGATGAGCCGCTTACTTGAAATGAAATATGAGTTGGTGATTGTGTTGCCAGAAAAGCCAAACGCTCCTAGGACGCTAACAGGTCCGTATTTGGAAATCTCTATGGCGTGGACCAGGTTAGATAGATTCTCTCAGTAGATCTAAATTTTAAAATGTAGGTATGTAAGTGTTTAGGCTACATTAAGAGCCGCGGTTGTGGTACTCGTACTTGCAGTCAAAAATAAATTATTACCATTCAGATACACATTGACGGTTAATTAGTGATATCATCGTTTTCGTAGTTTTAAAATTACGCAAAACATTTGACACGATTTTTTTGAACTGCTTTAGTGCTATTGTTCCAAAATTGTTCCAAAGGTCCACAGTCTAGAGAAAAAAAAGTCTTGAAATTTCTATAAAACGTAACTTTCGAGGCAATAAAAATCATACATAACTTGTAGGCCTATGGAATATTTAAAAGGCAACTTGAGTTATTAGATTACAATATTGAGTTTCATTACGAAACTAAAGAAACGTGTGGTAATAATATAATTACAATTATCATTAAGTTGATATCCGCTTGTATTTTTTATTACAGAGGAAGAGTGACGCGTTTTAGAAGAGACAGTTCAAATGCTGACACCCTTTAACACAATGATCACAATCCTGTCTGGTGAAGAATCTTAATAAATTATTTTGGACAGTAAACTTTAACCCAATGATATCACACGTTTCTTTTGTTCCATTCTGAAACTCCCTTAATATATTTTACGTTAAACTAAACCGATTAGAATAATAATTGACAAAAACTGTTTGTGAATAAACGAGTGTTTCCAGGAAAGTTATAAATGTTTACATTAGCTACTGAAAAGCTTCACTTCTGCGTTAGTTTTCAGTTAATTTTAATGTTATTAATTTGATCAATGACATAAAACTAATACGGCTTTCCACTTATACTATGAATTTCAAAACTAGAAAAAAAAATGTCAGCTAACATAGCACTTCAAGCAAAACAAGAAAAAAAGAAGAGCAGAAGAAAGAAAGAGAGATAAATAAAAAAGAGAAAATAAACAACAAAAATTACACACTTATTTAAAAGATACGCGGGACGTCAGCGGACTCCAATCGCTACCTGATCCGATTAAAGGAATGTTCAGCGGAAAGTGCATGTCTGCGCCGCAGCACATATACAACCTGCGCGGCATCAATCGGAGGTAACCGGAGGTCTCCGATTGAAAGCGCACAAACAACCGCTCCGGAGAAAACCTAATCATAAGCAGCACTAAGTCAATCCATCCATGCATCCATCCATCCATCGGCAAGACCAGCATTCTCAAGTCTTCCTTCTTTTCCGTCTTCCCCTTAGTCTTCACATATGATTCATATTATTATCTTAATGTTGTCTATTATCTCCACACAAAGCACTTCACTACTCTCTTCCTCAGTTCTTTTTCCAGAGGTCAGCAGAAGATGCTCCTTTTTCTATTAAATCTTCATTTACCACTGCAATCCTCCTTTTGACTTCCTGGCAGCAGCTCATGTTACTGCTTTTAGTATACACCCTAATTATCTGAAGCTGTCCACTTGCTCTACTGCCTCACTACGAATTCCCATGTCTACTTTCTTCATTTTTCTTCGGATAACCATAGTCTTCACCTTGTCTTCATCCCATACTGCTCACAGCTGTCATTTAGCTCCAGAAGTATATCCCATGTACCATATCGTCTTCTGTCGGCCTGGGTGGCACAGTCGTTGAGTGCTTGCTTTCTGTGCCTAAGAATGCGGGTTCGATCCCAGATCAGGTTGATAACATTTAAGTATGTTTAAATGCGATAACTTCATGTCAGTAAATTTACTGGCATTTGAACTTCTGCGGGACAAAATTTCAGCATACCGGCGACGCTGATATAACCTCGGCAATTGCGAGCGTCGTTAAATAAACCGTAATTTACAATTTTCTTCTGCTAACAACAACGCCATATGATCAGCAAACCTTATGAGCTTGAGTCTTCTTCCTCCTACTATCACCCCTTCATTGTTCTGAACACAGTTCTTCACTAAATTCACCAAGAAGATGATTAATAGGGCAGGTGATAAAGATTATCTTTGTTGTACTCCTCTCTCTATTCCACTTCCCTCTGACATTTCTTCTCCTACCCTGATTTGTCTCGTTGATTCATATCTAGATTACTTGATAGCCTTCTGTCTTTCCATGCATTCCACAACAGTGTATTAATGAACATAATATGAGACTTCCTGTTTTTCCTACGACCAGTTCGTCTACACAAGTAATAGGTAAAAACTATAGGTCTACATCTATTTTGAAACATTGGGTTTTAGTGGTGGAACTACCAACAACGTCTGAAATAGTGGAAAACAAAAGACAGTAACCAATAGGCCTAATGAATGCCTAGTCGCCATAGCTACGGAAATGAAAATATCGACGTGAACCTCATTTAGATCCAGACAGCACAAATGGTAATGTCTTGGATAACCGTTTGTCATCGTCAGGGTTTTGTGAACTGCTGTAACTCTTGGTTTGGTGTTTCCTGTCATCTGTGGTGGGAATATTTTTGTGTTATATGGAGTAATATATGTGTATTGAATTGTGGTTGGGTGTTGAGTATGCCATGTTGTGGATATGTTATTGTATATTTCACACTTTTGTAATATTTTTAATTGCGGATTTTCGGTGCGGTGTGTAGATTCATATCTGTTTCTGTATTGTTGTTGTTAGTGATGTTCTGCGTAATCTGACGTATTATATGATTTGGTCATTGCTTTAGTGCGTTCACCAACCACTGATGAAGGGGTAATGCCGTCCAATTACCTGAGGTATATTTCCTTTTTTGATACAATTCTAACACTTTTTACAGTTCTATAATTTTATTATTTTAATAACAAAGTGAACTTAAGACGAATTAAAGAATAATATTGTAGAACAGAAATTAGTACATTATGCAACGAGCCTATAATGGTAGTAATTAAGACGAGCGTCTTAATTACCATTACAGGCAAGTTTCATACGACTTTTTTGCTCGACCATATTTCTAACTTGAAATTATTCAGAAGTATTCATTTTATTTGTATCTGACAGAAGATCGGAAGTGACCTTGTTCATAGCTCGTAAATTGTGAGATGTGCGCAGACGCGAAAGTATTGATTTTTTTCCGAGGAACAATAATGTCATTAACCTTGATGTAATGCAGAGAATAACATGAACTAATTTTGATATAACCTGGAAATTGATTTAGAATTGAAAAACGAGATGACAAATTGAATATATTTGAATATTATTAACAATTAACGCTAATTATTATAGTAACAGAACATAACCTTCTGCGACAGTATTGGATTTCCAGCCTCCGTGACGTTTCCCTCGTTGTCTTTCGATAGCATATCCGAGAATAATCGAAAACCTGAACTTTAATGAATAGGTGTATTTTAATGAGGTCCATTAAAGGACTGCTACCAGGTGTATAATTACTACATTTCGGCATGGTCGAGCATAAAATAATTTAAAGTTCTGTAGCAGGGATTACAGGAAATGTCGACTTAACAAATAAAAATAGCCTAAACGAAATCGGTTGAAAACTACCTTCGTCTTTATAGCATACGTCTGAAGACCTGTTATGGCTGTATTTCTGGTTTTGTTGTCACTTTTTCATAGGACGGATTAAACTCTGTTTTCTTGAGGGAATATAATTTAGTATTTTATGGGGCAATGTATTATTATTCATTCGTTTACCATACTGTAACCAATTATTTCCATACCTAACAATATTCTGTTTTATGTTGGTTACATGACGTAATCTAGTTGTGATTCCTTTATTTGATACCCTGTCCTCCTTGGTACGTCCATCATTTCTGCAGCAGTAATCTGCTCTTGTTCTTGGAAGTTAGTTCGTAATTTTCACTTCATGTAGTTTTACGGCCATTGAAAACGTTTAATTTGAAGTTTAGAATCCGTGTAACTAATTCAGCACTAACTGAAGAAGCTAATTGAACAGAAAAATCAGCAAAAGGCCTAGCTGGGGAATGAGAGAAAGGAATGGAAAGCTGATTGACGACTTACAATTTCAGCAGCAGACGTTGTCATAGAAACAATGAACAGAGGAATGCATCTCTCTTCATTCCTGCGATTCTATAATATCATAGGCAGAGACGTGCTTTAATGGTGACAATTTTCTTAAAATTTCTCGTATCACTTTTAAAAATCCGTTTTCTGATGCTGAATAAAGTATAACAAATTCGCGATAGTGTCGCACTGAAATGTGTGGGTTGCTGGTGTTTGAGGAAACGCACTTCGGTTTTTCGCCCCATCCACATTCCATCATTTCACTTTGGGAACTAACTGTTAAGCCCACCAAGCAGATAGTGGGTACGGTATCGTTCAATAAGCGAGTTGCTTCACACTCATTGGCTGAAATACCGTTTGTTCCTATTTTATGATCAGACAGACGGAAAGCAATGTTTCCAAGGCTGCGGTCAAGCTATGCATTCATTCATGCATACATTCATTCATTCATTCATTCATTCATTCATTCATGCATTCATTCATGCATTCATTCATTCATGCATACATTCATTCATTCATGCATTCATTCATGCATACATTCATTCATTCATGCATTCATTCATTCATGCATTCATTCATTCATGCATTAATTCATTCATGCATTCATGCATACATTCATTCATTCATTCATGTATACATTCATTCATTCATGCATACATTCATTCATGCATTCATTCATTCATTCATGCATTCATTCATTCATTCATGCATTCATTCATTCATGCATTCATTCATGCATACATGCATTCATTCATGCATTCATTCATTCATGCATTCATTCATTCATGCATTCATTCATTCATTCATTCATGCATGCATGCATTCATTCATTCATGCATTCATTCATTCATGCATTCATTCATTCATGCATTCATTCATTCATTCATTCATTCATTCATGCATTCATGCATTCATTCATTCATGCATTCATTCATTCATTCATGCATGCATTCATTCCTGGATTCATTCATTCATTCATTCATACATTCATGCATTCATTCATTCATTCATTCATGCATTCATTCATACATTCATGCATTCATGTATTCATTCATTCATTCATGCATACATTCATTCATCCATGCATTCATCCATTCATTCATGCATGCATTCATTTATTCATGCATGCATTCATTCATTCATTCATGCATTCCTGGATTCATTCATTCATTCATTCATTCATTCATTCATTCATTCATTCATTCATTCTATTCCATAGATCTTACATGAGCAATGAAGCTTTAAGATGTGGAACAAGTCAAAATTTTACAATATTACAATTAAAATTTTTACAAATTTTTATAGTTTTACAATTTAGTAATTTTCTACAATTTTTACAATTTTGTGCAATTTTTTACAATATTTTGGTGAGATGTAGGCTAGTGAGATGAGGTGAGGTCCGAGGATTCGCCAAACTATTACCTGGCATTTGCCTTTTGGTTTGGGGAAAACCTCGGAAAAACCCAACCAGGTAATCATATCAAAGGGGGGTAATCTAATCAAAGGGGTTGATGCCAAGGACTCGCCATAGACCATCCGGCTTCAGTCCCACGGCTGTGGAAAACCTCGGAAGAAATCAAAGACCAAAGGGGGATCCAACCCAAGCGAAAGGGGGATCCAACCCAAAAGATTAAAAAATGCATTATTTTTCGAGTTTATCGGACAGTCAAGACTTTCACAAGAAAACATATAATTCGCAATCATTCGCATGCAAAATATTGTCATATATGAATTACTTTTAACACTAAACGTACACATGCCTCGAACCACAACTAAAAATAATACAAAAAAAAAAAAAACACGGGAAAGCGCGGTATTTGTTGGTTGGTGGGAGGGATGGCACTGTAGCACCTAGTGATGTAAGAGAAGTGAGGCCATACAATAACGTTATACTAATTGAGTTTCGTTGCTTTAAAAATATCTGGATTTTATAGAACAAGATGAAAGGTATTTAAATTGTGTCTGCACAGCAGTATGAACGCCCTTTGGGCTAGAACAATGGACTCTCGGAGTCGTGGCCTGCAGACAATGCCCATAAACGAACACAATCGGCTCGCCCCTGTCCACCCAGCTTCGCGCCCTGATGGCTCTTACATTCCTTCCACAACACCTTGATACAGACAAATCTCGTGCACAATGGTCAGTCCAGCTTAGAGAAGGGTTTCCTGTCTATTGTTGAAGGGTTTATACATAGAGAGATTGATATCTGGTCTGTTTGTTGTGCCATCTACACACGCGATCTCGCCTGCGACCCTTGGAACTGGAATAATGCTATCATCTTGTTTCAAATTAAACACATACTACGTTTGTTCAGTTTGACATAGTTCTGATATTTTAAAGTTAATTCTTCCTTTCTTCATACGAATCCTATATTTGCCGGAATTTCCCAATTTTTGCACTTTGATGAAGTTTCGCACGCTAGGTTTTATAGAACGCACAATGTACTATTCAGGTAACAAGACCACCAGTTATGCTGAAAGGGGATTTGAACCGAAGATAATGTAGTCTGTGGAACGTAAGAACTGCGTGTTAGTTATACTTACAAGCTGTAGGTTGACCTGCTGATATTTGTACTATAGTCCCGTCGCACTTATTTCCGGCAACCAATCACGTTGCAGGTCGGCTACATTCAAACGTGTGCGTCTTGTGATTCGCTGATGACTACGTTATGCATTTCTTAAGGCTTGATAAATAATATAATCCCCCGCCATTTTGGCTCTTTCGTTGGCGTTCGCAGAAAGCACACAAGGACGTTATTTGCCGCTCAATTATTTGCTGAATTACAGTGCGTTTGATTTATTATCATAGGAGCTACGACATGATGATGTTTAACGGTGTGGCAAATAGATTTCTCGTCTGGTAGCTCGGCAACGAAAGAACAAAAATGGCGAACGATACTACGTACCTAGACTTTATAGAACTTTCACTTCCTAAGACGTAAGCAAAGAGAAGGAGTCACGCCGGAAATAACAGCGTCGCGACTATAACAGTGATCATTTGAAGGGTTTTTTGAAGAAGAAGAAGAAAAAAAGAACCATAGTCCAAAAACATAAATTTTCAGGAGAAACAGAAAACTATCTGAGATGGGTGTTGTTTACACTTGGCTTCATGCCATTGCTTAAGGTGTTGTAGAAGCTGAAGTACATTTAGCCTATAACTTAAATTTCCCCGTAGAAATAAATGTGTAAATGTAGGTAGGCTAATTGTGGACAATGGTTCTTTTAAGAAAAGATACGTAAGAAGCAGTACTACAGTTTAAAATTGTATGGATGAATGTTTCAAAGTGATTCATTCATTCATTCATAGTGTTTTGCCCATGGACATGTCCTTCACTGCAAACCCGTCATTCTCCAATCTTTCTTATTTTCTGCCTTCCTCTTTGTCTCCTCATATGATCCATATATCTTAATGTCGTCTATCATCTGATATCTTCTTCTGCCCCGGACTCTTCTCCCGTTCACCATTCCTTCCAGTGCATCCTTCAGAAGACAGTTTCTTCTCAACCAGTGACCACAAAGTGATATAAATAGGATAAAAATTATTTGAACTATGTTTGTTTTATGAAAACCACAGAAAATTTCCATAACCCATAACATAGGTCTATGGTGTGTCCCCCACCCCCAACAACTAGTTCAGTAGATGGCCGCTATAATACGCTCACCATATGCTTAATATCTCAAGTTTGCATTTTTTTGGACTATGGTTCTTTTTTTTTTTAAAACCCTTCATTTGTATTCATAATTTATGCAATCATTGATGTATGTATGTAATGTATGTATGTATGTATGTAATATAACCGAGCGACTTGGCTCGTGCTTATCGCATTCGGGAGGTCCATGATTCGATTCCCGTACCGACCAACCTGACTGTGGTTTTTCCGTGGTTTTCCACAGTTATACGAATGCCGGGTTGGAATTTTCATTGCCACGGTCCATTTTCCCTTACCCTCCCGTATAGAAAAAGAATTTAGATTTTCATGTCATATCATTCATCTTTCTCATCTCACTCAATAGCCATATTCAAGTCAAGACGCATGTCTTCATCCGCTTACTGGAGGGGGCGTCCTCTGCAACATTTATTACGACATCGATTCCTAGAATGTCGTTTAACTACAACATTTATCACGACATCGATTCCTAGAATGTCGTTTAACTACAACATTTATTACGACATCGATTCCTAGAATATCGTTTAACTGCAACAATTATTACGACATCGATTCCTAGAATATCGTTTAACTACAACATTTATTACGACATCGATTCCTAGAATATCGTTTAACTGCAACAATTATTACGACATCGATTCCTAGAATATCGTTTAACTACAACATTTATTACGACATCGATTCCTAGAATATCGTTTAACTGCAACAATTATTACGACATCGATTCCTAGAATATCGTTTAACTGCAACAATTATTACGACATCGATTCCTAGAATATCGTTTAACTACAACAATTATTACGACATCGATTCCTAGAATATCGTTTAACTGCAACAATTATTAAGACATCGATTCCTAGAATATCGTTTAACTGCAACAATTATTACGACATCGATTCCTAGAATATCGTTTAACTACAACATTTATTACGACATCGATTCCTAGAATATCGTTTAACTGCAACAATTATTACGACATCGATTCCTAGAATATCGTTTAACTACAACATTTATTACGACATCGATTCCTAGAATATCGTTTAACTGCAACAATTATTACGACATCGATTCCTAGAATATCGTTTAGCTGCAACATTTGTTACGACATCGATTCCTAGAATATCGTTTAACTGCAACAATTATTACGACATCGATTCCTAGAATATCGTTTAACTGCAACATTTATTACATCAATTCCTAGAATTTCGTTCAACTGCAACATTTATTACGACATCGATTCCTAGAATATCGTTTAACTGCAACATTTGTTACGACATCAATTCCTAGAATATCGTTTAACTGCAACAATTATTACGACATCGATTCCTAGAATATCGTTTAACTGCAACATTTATTACGACATCGATTCCTAGAATATCGTTTAACTGCAACATTTATTACGACATCGATTCCTAGAATATCGTTCAACTGCAACATTTATTACGACATCGATTCCTAGAATGTCGTTTAACTGCAACATTTGTTACGACATCGATTCCTAGAATATCGTTTAACTGCAACAATTATTACGACATCGATTCCTAGAATATCGTTTAACTGCAACAATTATTACGACATCAATTCCTAGAATATCGTTCAACTGCAACATTTATTACGACATCGATTCCTAGAATATCGTTTAACTGCAACATTTATTACGACATCGATTCCTAGAATGTCGTTTAACTACAACATTTATTACGACATCGATTCCTAGAATGTCGTTTATCTACAACATTTATTACGACATCGATTCCTAGAATATCGTTTAACTGCAACAATTATTACGACATCGATTCCTAGAATATCGTTTAACTGCAACATTTATTACGACATCGATTCCTAGAATATTGTTTAACTACAACATTTATTACGACATCGATTCCTAGAATGTCGTTTAACTGCAACATTTATTACGACATCGATTCCTAGAATATCGTTTAACTGCAACATTTATTACGACATCGATTCCTAGAATATCGTTTAACTGCAAAATTTATTACGACTTCGATTCCTAGAATATCGTTTAACTGCAAAATTTATTACGACTTCGATTCCTGGAATATCATTTAACTGCAAAATTTATTACGACATCGATTCCTAGAATATCGTTTAACTGCAAAATTTATTACGACTTCGATTCCTAGAATATCGTTTAACTGCAAAATTTATTACGACTTCGATTCCTAGAATATCGTTTAACTGCAACATTTATTACGACATCGATTCCTAGAATAACATTACCTTATAAATTTAATATCTGATCATCCTGAGTTATCGTTGATCTAGGGTGTACTTAGACTACCTAAACAGTTCATAGAGTTTAGAGGTAGCTATATTTTGTACTGACATTTTATAATTATTTATTTATTCATATTTTTTCAGAATCATTTACAATGTGATATTGCTTAGTAAAATGACTGTCATTAAAATAAACACCCGTGCCAAGTGCATAGAGTTAGAGGTTGATTATGTTGAATGAATATAAATTTGTCTTGAATTCAGCAACTATATATTTCTTGTTAGACTACCATTAATACCGCCTCTTGTATTATATTGTAGGCTACAAGAAACAAGACGTGTTATGATGACAGCAGCAAGTCGCAATTCTTCAACGCACCGGAATCAAGTGTTAAGTTTAAAGGGGCCACACGGGCGGACAGATTAATTATTGTTCATGGACGCTTTCTGCACTGATGGAAATGCACAAACCAGATAGCACTGCGGACACAAGTGTAATGAAGTCATAATTTGTGTATGATAAGGTGCTGGATCCTGTGTCTGCAGTTTTTTGGCATATTTATTCTCATAAACTTCTGAGTCAGTACAGAAATAAAGAAAATCTAGCAGGTCAACGTCAATTTTTATATGGACTGACCGCAATTCGAAGTCAGGACTCTCACATTTGTACTCATTGCTTGTGCGTGTCACTCGGTTTCCTCCTTAAATTTAAACAAAGAATAGCAGCGGCTATTACACGAATAATAACACATGCTTCCTCGCTTATTCACAATTGGAATCTTTGTGCCTTTCATCATCTTCCGACATGCCCCACCCAGGAAACCAAGAACTGGGGCCTATACATTGCAGCGCGGCAGGGAACAGGTGTGATAGTCGGTTGTTCACTGTGCCGAAGAGCGTCCTTTTCTCCGGTGGCGTACGTGAATGAAGCTATGAATAGCGCCTCCTGACACGCGGTGAATGCATCCCAAATAGAGCTTCATTGTGTCACACAGATATCTGGCAGCACCGAGGCTGACTGGGGTTAGAATGTTAGGTGACTTGTAGCACCGACTATAAAGCGATAAAATGCATAGTGGTGTCCAAAATGTTGAGAATACAAGTAAACATTTTCGTTCGTTCCTTCACTTCTCTTTCAAATTCTCACACCCAGTAAATTTATTTCTCATCCCCCAGTCACTTCCACTCATTCTCTGCATTCGTACTTCCTCCCGCATCAGTTCATGTTCATTTGTTCACTCACTGACTTAGTCAATCACTCTGTCACTCAATGACTCTCTTTCACTCGCTCGCTCGCTTACTCACTCACTGTCATGCATTTATTGAATCACCCAGTCACTCACCGACTTACTGAGTCTGACTCACTAACTCTATCACTGACTAACTCACTCACTGAATCACTCACTCACTCACTCACTCACTCACTCTAACTCAATCACTTACTGACTCTAACACAATCACTTACTGACTCTAACTCAATCACTCACTGACTCAATCACTGACAGACTCAGTCAATCACTCTGTCACTCAATGACTCTCTATCACTCACTCGCTCACTGTCATGCATTTACTGACTCACCCAGTCACTCACCGACTCACTGAGTCTGACTCACTAACTCTATCACTGACTAACTCACTCACTGACTCTAACTCAATCACTCACTGACTCAGTTACTTACAGACTCGTCACTCAGTCACTTACTAACTCCGTCATTCTGTCACTGACTCACTCATTAATTCGTTGCTTCACTTGCTCATCCCCGTCATGTAGGCCTACTTCACTAGTCTGATCAGTGAATTGATTTTCTTTACTCACTTATGTGTCCACTAACCCATCCACCACTCAATTGATTAAGTCATGTATCCATTCACTCAATCAACTCATCTCCCTCCCAGTATCTTAATCTAGTCCATCAACACAGGAACTGGTTTAACATTGCAAATTATCAGATTCTAGGCGGATCTTGAATTTCAGAGTTATTAATATTACAAAGCAATGTAATATGTGGCTTCTGCAGTCAATTGAATGTTGCTCTTCTTTGTTCACTGAGCGCGTGAATGGAAGACGGAAGGAAGACGCGGGGATAATGTAAGCATCTTAGTGTAGAATTAACATTAAAGCTTTGTTTTTAATCAAAGGTTTTTAAGTAAAGGACGTTTTAATATTACAATGAATTTTGAACGTACTGAGCAGAGAAAGAACCACAAAGTAGAAGATCCTAAGTTCGTAACCCGAATTCATTGACTCTAGAACAACACTTCACGCATCGTCATTGCAAACTGTGATGTGAACAATATCGAAATAGATTTTTCAATTGTCTTTTATTTTAATTTCAGTGTAGCCTTCAAACATACCTGTTAAATTTTCATTCTTCTGCAGCTCTGGTTACTTGAGCGACTATCGTGCCTCTTTGATTTAATCTGAGAAACCGTCTTAGTTTCCAGATGTAGATGGTTAATGTCTTTATTGTCTATTATCTCAGTTGTCTAAGGTATTTGAATTTTTCAACTTTTTCGAAGGTTACATTTTCAATTTTTATATTTCTATTTCGTAGAATGTTCTGGTCACGAGACATAATCATATACTTTGTCTTTTCGGTATTTACTTCCAAATCTATCTCTGTACTTGCTTCAAGTAAAATTAAAAGTAAATTAGTGCATTAGTGAGTGGATATGTAAGTGAATGAATAAGTGAGTGAATAAGTGGTTAAATAATAAATAAATAAATAAATAAATAATATATAAGCGAATAAATGTGAATAAATAAATATATAAATAAATAAACAAGTAAATAAATAAATGAATAAATAAACAAGTAAATACGTAAGGGGATATGTATATATATGAATGAATAAATAAATAAATAATTGAGTAAGTGAATAACTAAATAAATAAATACGTACATAAATAAATAAATTAATTAACAACCAGACAGCTGTATAGAAACTTAAATGCAATACTTGCAAAAACTTCTACATAGGACAGACAGGCAGATCATTTCAAACACGTTACAGAGAATTCATCACAGCCATAACGAAATTACAAAATACTTCCATATATGCAGAACACATCACAAACGCCAACCACACTTACAGCAACATAGACAAAGATATGGAAATTCTACATCTCCAGCCCAAAAACCAGAAACTAAACACACTAGAACAATATGAAATATACAGACACACAAAAACACACCCGCATCAAATCCTTAACATACAACTCAATTTCAGAAAACACTCACTTTTTGATTCCATATTACATTACATAAACTAACTCCTCCAGGAAAAGCAATCACTTTCATCAAAGTATTACGAAGAAATTACACTAACATTTCTGTTTTTCAGGCCATACAATTTGAATATTTCTCACATGGCTGGTGTTTCCTATGCCACGGTTGGTGTTCCAGACCTGCAGTTTTTAATGGACATTCCCATGCATGTTGTAAGGTTTTTAGTGTTTATAATTCTGAACACTGCTGCAGTAGTTACGAGGAATCGCGAAGAGGTAGGCTACTTGATTTGTGGAGTGGAATGCACCAGAATATAATAATCATAATCAAGAGTTTTGAAAATAATGAAAAAAATTACATAAAATAGGAAGTGTAAAGAATGAGCCAAGATCTGTAATAACAAAAGTAATTGTTGTAGGAGAAGAAAATGCCTTTAATATTATGAACTCTAGAAGGCCGCATAAATTTACAGAACAGATGGCATTTCACTCGTTACGGGGCTAGTGATGCGTGAGTATGGAAGCTGTTGAAATCAGAAAACGGCGTAAGTTACGTACAAAATGTAGCTTTTGCAAAGTCAAGTCAAGACTATTTAGATAGAAGGAGTGAGTTACGAGAAATCTTTATTGAGGAGATGAAGACAAGAACTTCTGAAGGCTCGTCAGCAACGTAAATCGTCATAACGATCTTTGCTGGATTTTAGTAATATCCATTAGATGGTATAAATGCGCACAGAGGACTTTGCGAAAGCCAATGTATGGACAGATTTATGGGGAAAGGAACAAATTATTCAGTTTTTTATACAAGGAAATATGAACTCTGATGTGCATGTAGAGCTTTTCCGTGCTTGTTATCCCAGCTTGCAGGGGGATGTTTGCCGGTGTCCTTCAGGAGAACCTCAGGTTTCAGCAAGATAGTGCCTCTGCATATTTTTGAGGATAAGTAACTCTTTTTCTGAACGATATTTTTGCTGGTGAATGGATCTGAGGAAGAGGACACACTGAGGAGCGAGTGATGATTTGACTTCAACACGCTGGATTTCTTGCTGTGGAGCCACTTGACTCCAGGGTGAGCAGGATGAACAAAAGAATGTTGAATATCTGAGAAAATAATTATTAGAGATGAAATAGATCAGTGTGTGAAGACCTTGTGATAGAATGCGATATTGTTTGATTGTGAATGGTTCTTGTTTTGAGAGTGTATTGCAAAGATTGTGAAATATTCTTAAATTTGTTAAAATTTCATAAGTAATTATTATAATACATCTTGATAACACAACTTTTAACACTGTATCACTTCGGAATATGTATGATAAGAACACAAGAATGGTACACAGACTACTCAACATACCAATGAACCAACAGGATTACAACGAAGAACTAAACATAATCAAATACATAGCACAAGAAAACGGATACAACCCCAACATAATAGACAACATAATACGTAAGACAAAACAAAACCACAAAAAACATAAGAATACAACACAAACACAAGAACACAAAAAATACATCACACTAACATACGAAAACAAAAACACACATAAAATTGCAACCTCATTCAAGAAATTAAACTACAACATCGCATACAGAACAAATAACACTCTACAAAAACATCTCAACACACAAACAAACAAATACAACCACACAGGCGTATACAAACTCAAATGTAACACCTGCAACAACTTCTACATAGGACAGACAGGCAGATCATTTCAAACACGTTACAAAGAACACATCACAGCCATAACAAAATTACAAAACACCTCCACATATGCAGAACACATCACAAATGCCAACCACACCTACAGAGACATCAACACAGACATGGAAATACTGCACATCCAACCAAAAAGCCAGAAACTCAACACACTAGAACAATATGAAATATACAGACACACGAAAACACACCCCAACGATATTCTCAACACACAACTCAACTTCAAAACACATACACTCTTTGACTCTACACTACGAACGCACCCACACAGGAAAAAAGAGGCGCCAAGACCAACAACGACCAGTTCCGAAGATGACCGAAAATAGGTCGAAACATGTTAACAAGATACGTTAAAATTTAACACAAGAAAGTTCTTATCATATATATTCCGAAATTATTATAAGTTAAACACTTCAACATTTTGAAATGTCCTCAACAAACAAATCAGTTAGCGAATTTTTAAATTTACAGTCTGTAGTGCTCAGTAATGAGGTCAGCCCATATATTTAACGCCGTAATTAGTGGCAGTCAAACAGATTTGATTATCGTTTATTTTTTGTCAAATACATTTTTGTACAATTTATCCAATGGATATTTCATTTTTGTGTGAAGTGATTCTTCATTTACTTCCTGAAGGAGGAGAGAGGAACTATGGTGTTCTGTATAACCACTTACTGGTCAAACTAGAAACTGTGAAGTTAAGAGTATTGTTTCATAGTTGTCTTTTTTTACAAGTCTGGCTTTGCACCCAGTGAGCGTTAAGACCATTTCTACAAGAACAGGAGCGGCAGCGAAATCTGATGGGAAGATACAAGTACAGTAATTACAACAGCATCGTGGCTCTTCCAATAATGCAAATCACTGATCTTTTCATCTGCGCTAGGTTATAGAAAGCCCATCTGATTAGCTGTACATTACATTTCTAATAGTAATCAATTCAAAGAAAATGTTTCCGGATAGCTTCATTGTGGCGCTCACAGCGTGTTTACTTTTGTGTGCGAATTTCGATATTACGAGGCTTCGTGTAAGTAAAGCATTAAAAGCGGAACTGATATCAGAAGCCGCACTAAACTCCCCGTTGGTTCGGTTTTATTGTGTGTTGCGTCCAGAAATAACGAGCACGTCCGCCATTGTGACAGCGTTTATTGCTTACCTTTACTACTTGCAAGTATTCCGTAAACGTGTATATTATTATTATTATTATTATTATTATTATTATTATTATTATTTTGCATTTTTTCAAAATAATAAAACAACGTTTGATAGGCCAATATCATAATGTACAGGAATAAAGTGGCTTTACAGCTGGAAAATTTGTATAAATCACATTTTTACATTAAGAATATTTCTGGGCAAATACAAGGCAAAATCAAAATCCGTAGGACTGGTTTTTATTCACCTAGAAAAAGCGTACGACAGCGAAGTTTTCGCATTGCATGGTGTCTATTATTCCAGAAGAGAGTTCCATGATGGCAGAATCCCAGGATGTGGGATTAATATCTAACCTTGAAGCTGGAAGATGAAGAAAGACTGGAGATTGGAAAAGAAGAAATTAAAACGTTCAATCGATTTAAATATTTTGGGGTCAATTTTAGAATCTGATAGGAAGAGTGTAGTTGAAATTAAAAAAAAAAAGGAATAAGTGAGGAAGAAGTATAACTGGTACGTTGAATTCAGTTCTTTGGAGTGTGAATATTTTAAACAAAACATAAATCCTCTTTTACAAAATCTTTTAGTACAAAGTGTTACGTTATACTGGACAGAATCTTAGACATTAAATGAAATAGACGAAAACAAATCATCGACTACTGAAATGGACTTTTGGCGGAGAGCAGTAAGAAAATCAAGAAGAGAAAAAATTGGAAATAAAAGAAAATTAGAGAAAGAATTAGAAAAAAGCGTAATTGAAGAAATACGATTAAAATGGAGTGGACTGCGGAGTGAAGGAGAAAAGAGGACCACCAAGAGGACAATGGATGGATGACGTCAGGAGTCTGACTAGAAGAGATCTTACTGAAGAAGATGCTGAGGATAGAATTTGTGGAGGAGCGAAATTGATTACTTTGGGTGGAGGAGAACTTCCTTGACGATATGTGCCAGAGAAAGAACGATTGTTTGTATATATTTGAGTAGTGTAATATGTTACTAGTCAGCACTGTATTCAATGAAGAGGGTAAGGAACTGGACAACCTACCCCATTCTCTCCTGGCTTAGTTGCCTCATGAGTGATGCCTTATTGGTTCACTTATGAGGTTCCAATCTGTCTTCGGACAATTAGCTAAACAACAACAATGGATACCTATAATATCGATTGAGCTGTACACCATAAGAGGTAGTTCCGAATTCTGCCACCGGTGGCTTTAACTTTCGCTTTTAATAGTCTCTCGAAAGTATAATCTTTTCGCTGTAAGAAAAACCTAATGTAAACAATAGCACGTGACTGAAGTGAGGCTTCATTGGCCGCTGTTTGGCGCCATAGATTCTCAGTATGTGTTCCCGCCCACTGTTGTACATTCTGTTTCATGTTAAACATTTCCCGTTACTCGTCAAGTAGGCCTAACCTAACTACTATGCATTCTTTTGCTTAGGAAACATTTACTTTATAATTACTGTAATTAAAACTCACATAACTTATTATATACATTAAGGACTATTTGTTTTTCTCCGCTTTTGAGAGGGTTTCCACTCTTATGTTTAATAACCACTCACACCGAGGATGCAGAAGCGATACTTCAGTATCACGTGCTTACGTGGACAACTACGAGCTCAAGTGACGCCAGCTTGTTACAAGAACAGACTACCTCGGTATTACTGTTGGTATTCATCCGCGTTCATAGTACATAACAAAATATAAAAGTAGCTTTTCTTTTACATAGCGTTTTACATATGAGTGAAGTTATAATATGTTTCATCGCATTTAACAACTAGAATTCAATTTTTTATATTCAAATAAAATACAAGATTATGGTTTCCAAATACGAACTATATTTTCCTGCGTCATGTAAGTTTCAAGACCTTAACTAATACTACTTAAGTTAAAAATAATTTATATCTAAAATAATAGGGTATCTAATCCTAGTTTAAAACAAATAAATAAAAAAGAAATAAAAGAGAGTTTAAAATGAAAAAAAATACAGATTAATATCACTGCCCAAAAAATAATACAAAATAACATTCTCATAAACAAAATATTGGCATATTCACCCGGGGAGCCAATCACGGGAACGACAGCAACGTGCTTGTGTTTACATTAGGATTTTTCTTACAGCGAAAACAGTATAGAACTATATGAGCTGGAGGTATTCTAATGTGCTTGTCCACGGACCTACATGCCCTTCCCTACAAAGTTCCCGAATTAAATTCTCGACATAAATGCCCTGGCTCAGCTTCCATATACTATCCTTATTTTGCGCGAGGTTATTCGTCTCTACTCACATTGTGAAAGGACAGAGAACCTTTCAATCTGCAGACTTAGAACTCGCGGCCTTGCCTTGCCTTGCCTTAGCCATCGAACGTCACGCCTGTCACACAAGCGAGTTTTCTCGACTCCACTTGCACTGCGGAAGCACAAAGTACCTCTGAGTGTGCAGGCTTACACCTTCCGCCATTTTTTCTTCATCCTGCAGTTAACTTTTCGAACGCATCCCCCTCCTCAGCGTATGTAGTGTCTAAGAGGTTAGTCCATTTTCGGCTTTTACCCTTCAAACTTTTCTAGAGCTCCTTCAGTGGAGCAGCGTAACCCGAAGTGAGACAAGTGGCCATTAGGCTTGGAGCTCACATACTCAATTCGTAAGGACGCGTTTTGCGTTTCTTTTAAATTTCTCCTCCCATATCCCTTCTCTTTCAATTCAATTCTAACTAGTGGCTTGTGCAGTAAATGCTGCAAACTAAGTTCAAATAAACATTTTTCAGATTTATTTTCAATGCAGAATACCAGACATTCTGAAAGTTATTTGCTTCCATAATAATGAAAGATTCTCTCGAGCCAATACTAAAGAGAACCACGCATATAAATATCTACACCACACCGGCATTAAATATATGAAAAAGACCCAACCCCACGTGATTAATAACTATAAAAATATTTGATTTTAATAATACGTAAGTTTTATAGCTTTCAGTAACATATACTATATATACTATATAGCCGCCACTCAATAAAATGTAGAATTCAAAATCTAATTTAAGTTATTCTCTACATCTACTTATATAACCCCAAAACGTTTCACTTTCATATAATCAATACAGCATTGATATGTATAATTAATGAAAAATAGTCACATCATGGCATTAACCACAATAATATTTCATTTCTAATGGTAATAATGTCATCAAACCACCTCAAGTTTTGTAGTTTTTAATATCCAATACACAGCTGTATCCAGAAAATTACACACCACAGAATCGAACCTGTAAATTATTTTTAGTAAGTTAAGTTTTTAATAACCAATTTAATTTGAGCTCAAATATGTAGCATTCTTGCAGATCATGGCCTTCGTGTAATATTGTTTATTGTAGTGTGTGTTTTGTTTTATTCTGAAATGGAATTAGCTATTTCTCAAAACTGACGACAGATGGATTTTGGAAAATAGGAAAATTATGTAGGAAAGTTGACATTTCACTGAAAACTACTATTTTTCTGAAAAACTTTGAGTTCCAAGCTTCAAAATGAGGGGTTATTTATTAAAATCCGTTCAGCCGTTTTCCCGTAATTTCCATTACCAGTTCAAATTATATATATATATATATATATTTGTCTTGTATTGCTGCATGCAATATTCGCTGTAGAAAGTCTTGCAGATGTCCTCTGAATGTTGCTGCATTTTCCGTTTTGATGGCGCGGCGTTGATGATTTGGGAGAAATGGTAGAATGCTGGGAAGGGAAGCTGGAGACCTCCTAGAAAATCTTTGGGGTAGTTCGTTGTATTCGTCCGGCTGCCAGCGTTGGCCAGCCCTGGCTGCAGAGCTGCGGAGGAGGAAGTGTGGAAACAAAGCGACGCTTCTGCAGAGCACGGGGAGCGAAATGTGCAATATTAATAATAGGCGAGGATTTGTGTAACTCTCTCAATGACAGCCGTATCTAGACATTGCCTAACCGGACATCCCCTTCAGTGCCGTTCCTGTAGGAATTTGATAACCTAGATATAAACTTCAAACGTATTGAAGTGTGAGGTTCGGGGATCTGATACGGAGACTGTAGGTTTCTCAGATTTTGCCTATACATGTGAAAGGCCAAGCGGAGGGACGATCCACTTCCTGCAGCAATACGGAAAGCATGTTCCATGTTTCATTTCATGAGTTGTGTTGTACCCCAAAAATCTGAATTCTTTACGCCTTTACGTTTTTACTCGTGAGAGACTTCAGGACCTAGGTAACTTCATTGTCTGTTCTCATGGCAACACAAATATCCACTCAGTTGCTATGCGAACGCTGTAAACACGAAGCTCTGCTTGTTTTTCAGTCTTTGCCTCGATTTTGTAATAAGCACTTCCCAACCTTGTATCGCAATATACTAATACAGCCTTCACTGTTATTACTTGGCCAGTACACCAGGTAGTCTAGTGCTAAACTTATGAATTTATTTGCACCATGTCGAACAATAACAATTACGTAAAAACATAATAAAATGTATTTTAAAAGTATAATTAGAAAAGAAATAACGTAATGAAATAGAATTTCATACTACTACTGCTGTTGCTAACATTACCACTACCACTACTACAAATAAGTAATAATAATAATAATAATAATAATAATAATAATAATAATAATAATAAATATTTGAGGAGAAAAATAATTGTCAATATTACAGATATGATTCTGTAGGACACATTAATAAATCTGTAATATTCTCATAGCTGCAGTGCATATATTTCTACAGATTACTGTGCACGAAACTGCGGAATCCCGGCCAAACAAGTCACTCAGCTGAGTGCGCTCCTAGTATAATGGCAGTTGACATTGGACATATATATACGTCAACTTGGAGTCAGGCCACAAAGGGAAACATTGAAGGAGGAGGGTACGGTGGATTTAATTCGGAGTAGCTCAGTGGTCAGAGCGCTTGGTATGTAGAACCAAGGACCCGGGTTCGATCCCCGGCGCCGGAGCGAATTTTTCTTTTAAAATATTAATTGTCAATAGATATTATTCTGTAGGACAAATTAATAAATCTGTAATAATAATAATAATAATAATAATAATGAAAATAATGATAATAATAATAATAATAATTATAATTATAATAACCTGCACTTGAAATGAAAATACTGATAATCAGAAACACAGTGAGAAAACATTTCCCATTAATTTCCTCAGCTCTCGTAGCAATGTTATTGGTCAGCGTTAAGACCTTGACAGATATGTGTTACCGATGTTATGTCTATGTACGCGTATCTTCTCTTTACGAAACATGCCATATTTTCTTCTGATATAATACGTACCGTACATAAAAGCGGATTCTTCACAAATATCGGAATATAGCCTATCCGAAATGTATTCCGTTGAACTACCGTGCTTCACAAGAACACAACAAACCCGAAGACTGAGAGTCTTACTTGGAAATTCACCGCGGTCACGTGCGTGACTTTGTTGTGTTTTGAGCGCGTTCCTTCAAACTTATTGAAAGTAGTAGAGTCTCTGACACTACAGTCCCCACGCACATGACACTACACACGGTGCTAAGAAAAAATCCTGGTTAAGTAGACAAGGTCTTGTGCTAAGAAAGTGTGACTTGCTTGAACCGGAATCTTACAAACTCAGAATTTTACTTACTCACTTGCTTACAAATGGCTTTTAAGGAACCGCCCTCACATAAGCACGCCATCGGTCCCTATTCCTAAGGAAGATTAATCCAGTCTCTAGCATCATATCCCACTTCCCTCAAATTCATTTTAGTATTATTCTCCCATCTACGTCTCGGTATCCCCAAAGGTCTTTTCCCCTCCGGTCTCCCAACTAACACTCTATGACAGCAGAGAATCTTGCAAATTTGTTAGTTGTGTTTTGCTATTAATGAAAATAAAGAAGTAAATTTTACGTATTGAACTTTAAACCAAAAATATAAAACATTTGAAGGTGGAGAAGTTCAAATATCTTCTAGCAACAGTAACAAATATAAATGATACTCGGGAGGAAATTAAACACAGAATAGATAAGGGAAATGCCTGTTATTATTCGATTGAGAAGCTTTTATCATCCAGTCTGCTGTCAAAAAATCTGAAAGTTAGAATTTATAAAACAGTTATATTACCGGTTGTTCTGTATGGTTGTGAAACTTGGACTCTCACTTTGAGAGGGGAACATAGGTTAAGGGTGTTTGAGAATAAGGTGCTTAGGAAAATATTTGGGGCTAAGAGGGATGAAGTTACAGGAGAATGGAGAAAGTTACACAACACAGAACTGCACGCATTGTATTCTTCATCTGACATAATTAGGAACATTAAATCCAGACGTTTGAGATGGGCAGGGCATGTAGCACGTATGGGCGAATCCAGAAATGCATATAGAGTCTTAGTTGGGAGGCCGGAGGGAAAAAGACCTTTAGGGAGGCCGAGACGTAGATGGGAAGATAATATTAAAATGGATTTGAGGGAGGTGGGATATAATGATAGAGAATTGATTAATCTTGCTCAGGATAGGGACCAATGGCGGGCTTCTGTGAGGGCGGAAATGAACCTCCGGGTTCCTTAAAAGTCAATAAGTAAGTAAGAGAAAACATTCAGCTTCCTAAGATATTAACATTTTTGTTTAAAAAAAAACGTAAACTCTAAAAGAATTGGATTTAAAGTTTTGTAAATTTTGTTGCTTTATGATGCATATTTAAGACTGTGCAAATGTGATAACCACTGGGATACCTTGGGGATGATTCCAGTATTCTTGTGTTGAAAGTGGTAGCAGGGTTGCAAAGGGATATTTCGCCGTCAAAACAAAGAATGTAATTGCCCGGTAATCGGTGTGAGCGACTGTAGTGTTGAAATAAACGCGTCACTATTTTCAACGATTTCCCGTTGAGGCAACTGCAGTCATTATCCTGGGAGCGAAACTTGCCGGCGACAATGCAGCTATGAAAACAAAACACACTTCGTACCATTGTTCCTCCGAAACAAAAATCTGATAATGTTTCTATTCTGGTAGTTTTTTCTCCCATTTATTGTTTTTATAATTTTTATTGTGCTCCTCTCTCTTCTGTGGAGGTTTTTGGGTTGAGCTTTTGGGCGGGTGCACACGTATAATGTCATGAATGATGCCCCGAAGTGAGCGCAGCGCGATAATAACAGTGTGGCAATTGTATAAAACACAGCGGCCCTCATTTGTTAATTCCAGGCAGCCAGGCTGGCCGTACTAGCGAAAACAGATAACAATTCCATAAGCCGCTGCTATAGTAGTATAACTGAAAAGAGGATTATCAAGGCCCCCCTTCACAGATTTAAACGTTCATGCTAATTGAATAGGCGGGAGGCAGTATATTTCTTTTGTACCAGCGGGTTGCTTCGGCGGGGAGCGGCCCTATCTCGGGCAAGCGGCGCGACGGAGCAAGATAGTGAGAACAGAGGACGAGCGTTTATTCAGGATTAACTCGCAACATTTATGTTCCTCCTCGCTCGGTAGTAAGGAGAATTTCCCGGCCACACGTTGGCAACACTGGCAAGACAGTAGGGCAGCAGCTCTTTGTCGAGGTCAAGTTTCAGATATGCAAAAAGCGTGAAAAAGAATTACTCCCTTGAACCTCCTCAGTAGAGGAGCTGTTTATGTTGTTAGCGTGACGCAAGAGATATCCGTTTCTCTTAGGAGAAGAAAATTATCTTCCTTGTCGAATTCGAACCAAGGTCTATGCTACTACTTGGACTCACGGAAAGAATAAAATTTGAAAAAAAAAAAAAAAAAAAAATTGTCCCATGCTGTGCTGAGCGCCGTATTGCAAATGAACCATACGGCCCATTCTGTGCTGAGCGCCGTATTGCAAATGAACCATACGGCCCATTCTGTGCTGAGCGCCGTATTGCAAATGAACCATACGGCCCATTCTGTGCTGAGCGCCGTATTGCAAATGAACCATACGGCCCATTCTGTGCTGAGCGCCGTATTGCAAATGAACCATACGGCCCATTCTGTGCTGAGCGCCGTATTGCAAATGAACCATACGGCCCATTCTGTGCTGAGCGCCGTATTGCAAATGAACCATACGGCCCATTCTGTGCTGAGCGCCGTATTGCAACTGAACCATACGGCCCATTCTGTGCTGAGCGCCGTATTGCAAATGAACCATACGGCCCATTCTGTGCTGAGCGCCGTATTGCAACTGAACCATACGGCCCATTCTGTGCTGAGCGCCGTATTGCAACTGAACCATACGGCCCATTCTGTGCTGAGCGCCGTATTGCAACTGAACCATACGGCCCATTCTGTGCTGAGCGCCGTATTGCAACTGAACCATACGGCCCATTCTGTGCTGAGCGCCGTATTGCAAATGAACCATACGGCCCATTCTGTGCTGAGCGCCGTATTGCAAATGAACCATACGGCCCATTCTGTGCTGAGCGCAGTATTGCAAATGAGCCATACGGCCCATTCTGTGCTGAGCGCCGTATTGCAAATGAACCATACGGCCCATTCTGTGCTGAGCGCCGTATTGTAAATGAAGCATAGGGCCATTCTGTGCTGAGCGCCGTATTGTAAATGAACCATACGGGTCATTCTGTGCTGAGGGCCGTATTGCAAATGAAGCATACGGCCCATTCTCTAAATTGGTTCCCAAACTTCTTGAATGCGCGGCCCACTTTAGACCAGGCTTGTGTATGCGATCCCCACTACCGAACTGGTAGGGTCTTAACCCCACTCGAAAATAGAAATCGAAAACAATGATAATTTTACTAAAATTTAGTGGATGGGCAAAATATTAGCTACACGGACATCGTTTCTAGTAGACTACTTGACTGATATTTTCGAATACTTCTTGAGTAGTAGTCCCAGCCGTGGGACTGAAGCCGGATGGTCTATGGCGAGTCCTCGGCATCACTTCATTTCACCCCTTTGATTTGATTACCTGGTTGGGTTTTTCTGAGGTTTTCCCCAACCAAAAGGCAAATGCCGGGTAATCTTTTGGCGAATCCTCGGACCTCACCTCATCATTGTAGAAAATTACTACATTGTAAAACTGTAAAAATGGTAAAATATTGTAAAAATTTGTAAAAATGTAATTGTAATATTGTAAAATTTTGACTTGTTCCACACCTTAAAGCTTCATTGCTCATGTAATATCTTGGAAGATAATAAATGAATGAATGAATGAATGAATGAATGAATGAATGAATGAATGAATGAATGAATGAATGAATGAATTGATCTCGGCGAGGTCTCCTACAGTTCTAGAGCCCGTTGATATCAGCCGTTCTGATGGATTAACCTTAACACCATGGCCAAAGTCTTTGTTATGGACACTCTAGCGTCATCTCATTTGTAACAAACATCTAAAATCGCAGGATCAGCAGCGATTTCAGCGACCAATACAAAGAGGAATATCTGTCAGACGATATACTTTTGTTGTGTTTGCTGCGGAGTCGATGAGTCCACGGTGTGCCGAGCTAAGATGTTGGTGTCTGAAAGCGGAAGAAAACTACAGACCCTCACTGGTGACTCCCGTTCTGCTGAATACGTGACTCAGCATTGCCATCCAAAGAGGGAACGCTACCACTGTGCTGGGAACTTTTCCTCCATCAAAAGCCTTCAAAGGAATTTCCTATTTTGTGTAATTGATTTTCTTTGTTTAATTTGCATTTAATTCAATGTTTATTCTCTATTTCATTTCAATTCTTACATTATATGTCATAGCGATGTGCAAAGTCAAGATGTTGATGCGCTTTATTACCTAGACATCGGATTTTTAGGCTCTAGAAATGTACATTTGGGCACCTAAAATAGGCTTTAAAAACTGTAAAATAGATTCTAAAAATACTACTTTAGACTTTTATAAATGTGTAATACTACATAATACCACTATCATTAACAGCAAAATGGATATACAAAATATGAAATTAATAAAATAAATAAACTTAATGAACTATAGTAGATCTACTTATTGACTACAAAGTAAAATTACTGTCGTGTTTTTACATTATTTTGAGGCTCTCATTCTCTTCGTGCTATCCTAATCATAGTTGAGTAGGTTATTTTACGACGCTTTATCAACAGCTTAGGCTATTTAGCGTCTGAATGAGATGAAGGTGATAATGCCGGTGAAAGGAATCTGGGGTCCATCACCGAAAGTTACCCAGCATTTCCTCATATTGGGTTGAGGGAAAACCCTGGAAAACCCTGGAAAAACCTCAACCAGGTAACTTGCCCCGACCGGGAATCGAACCCGGGCCACCTGGTTTCGCGGCTAGACACGCTAACCGTTACTTCACAGGTGTGGACTTCATAGTTGATATTGGAATACATTACAATTGAGGGGGTCAGAAGCAAAAGGGTATAAGCGACATTTCTAAGAACATGAGTAAAGTGCCTCTAAGGCAAGCTAAAACATCTAAAATTTTAGTGCAAAGGGATATATCTTTCAGCCACACCACACACAAAAATTGAAAAATTTCACGCAATTTACGAAATATTGAGTACTTTCAACCACATTTTCTCACGAATAACTTAAGCGCACTTATATCCCTTTGCTTCTGACCCCCTCATTTATTTTTTCTATCTTTTGAGGCGTTAAACTGCATCTTTTACCTGAAAGAATCGCTTTGTAAGCTGAAAAAGACCTTTCAACTGACCCTGAAGTGATAGGTGCGTATTTAAACTTATCTATATTTGCCATGCTTGTTTGTTCCTGTAGATCTATACATCCTTCCCATACATATTCAAAAATGAAAATCCAGGATTTTTTCTTAATACATTAGGCCTACTCCATTTATCTCTAACCTCCCACTATTTCGTACTTTAACATATTTAAAGAAATTTAGCATAAACTTTGCGATTAGTTTTCCATATGAAATAAGACGAACTTTGTAACGTCTGAATCGCCTCTCTCATTTCCGAAAATTAGAGACACTCAATGCCAGTTAAATGTGAAAACTACGCTTGGAGAAAGATGCTAGATTTTTGTTCAGATTTCCGAAAGATAGAGATAGAGAGTAGCCATGCAAACACCAGTAGAATATTAATTTTCTGTTACACGATTATTATTATTATTATTATTATTATTATTATTATTATTATTATTATTATTATTATTATTATTACCACCATCATCATCATCATCATCATCTAAAAAGCTGTATACAGACAACAGCAAAAGAAACATTAGGATACAGAGAAGGTGTGAGAATTAAGAAATCTTGGGTCACAAGGAAAATATTGAAGAAGATGAAAGAAAGGAGAAAATGGGAAAACATCAACACAGAAGAAGATAGAAGAAACTAAAGGAAACTCAACAACGAACTAAGAAGAGAAACTGATAAGGCGAAGGAAGACTGGATGAAAGAGAAATATAAAAAGAGGATCTAGATCAGGCCTGCACAAGGTTTGCGCTCTCCGAGCCGGCTCACAGCTCATGAGCGGAATGCAGATATTAGCTGCGCTCTGTATAAGGTGGACTGGAAGAAGGGGTGATCTCGTACAAAATATACACAAAAGGAAGTACTATTACGAGTGTTTATGAAATGAATTCCCGTTCAATGTTTGCAAAACTGCCTTGGACCATTATTAATTAATAAAGAAATATTTATTTTATAGAAGTAATAGAAATTCTATAGCTACTTAAATGTACAATATCATTTTGTTATATTTGTATTTATCATTACATCAAAACGAGGTTTTATGCTGTTGGCAGCTGAAAGGAACAGTAGCCTACTGATCGTAATGAAACATCAGTTACAGATGTTCGATGTCTGCCTTTATTAAAGTTGATTATAGAAAACAATTGCTCACAAATATAAATGTTGAGCCAAACATAGCAATAATTTTCACAGGCAGTCTGTGTAGTCGTGGATACTATTGCTAATGTTTAGTCTTGTAAAACTCAACGATCTTTAGCCCTTAGGTCACATTGAAGATCAATAAGTTCGAGCTGTAATTCGTTAAATGTTAAATGTTATGTTCCGTCTTTTAGATTCCTCCATACTGTACTGTAGCAGTAGGTAAGCAACGTGAAACAGTTACTGAGAATAGGCCTACACACTGCACTCCACTAGATAACTGAGTGGTCGTTTCCCTCTCCTCTACCTATAGCAAGTCTATGTCATTCTGACGTATCTTCCTCTCCGTTTCGGCGATACCGCTCTCCCGCTCCGAAGGAGCGCTGTTTGTGCAGGCCTGATCTAGAGAGAAAAGAGAGATATGATTCAATGTGCCGCGAAGTAAAATGTTTGGATTTCAGAAATAAGAAAAGCAAATCCATGTGGTTGATAGAGAACGAAATCGGAAATGAAATAACATACAGGCCAGGAATACTGAACAGATGGACGAAATATATAGAAGAGTTATATGAAGCCCAATCAGAAGGCGAAAAAGGGTTTTCTACTTTAAGGGAAGAAATTGAACTATAGCTTAGGGAAGTGAAGAATGGAAAGCAGCAGGAGTTGAATCAGTGAAATGCTTGGGTGAAGACAACAAGGATATTCTATCATTATGCAACAAATATATGAGAAAGGCGACTGGTTTGGAGATTTACGGATACAATACCGAAGAAAAATAATTCCAAGAAATGTAACGAGTTCAGGACTATCAGGGAACCACTGCTTTAGAGCAATACGAAATTTAAAAGTACACAAAAACACACCACAACACGTCTGTAACACTCGATTGAATTTCACAACACACAGCCTTTCCGATACAATCTGGAAACCAGAAGTTAGCCGGGAACTCACTAGAATTCAGAAGTTGGCGAATATAACATCGAAACTAGTCAGTCAGGTAAAATAACACCATAACTTAAATTTTAACACAGTGAGGTTGTTATTTTCTAACACAAATGACTTAAAAATTAATCAGTGTTAGTATGATTACACTACATATACTAAAAATAGAATAAAATAATTCTGGCACGATGCAAATTCGAACTCATAACGTAAAGATTACAGAGGCAATATTTTGGCTCAGAGGTACTCTGCACTCTTGCGGATAAACGCGTAATTAAATTTATCTACATCATAAAGCATTTCGAAGCTGTTGCAACGGGCATTGTTACAATATAGAGTGTTGGAAAGGAATTGCATCTAGATTGAAACTATGTAAAACATAAGCCTTTAAACATACCGGTACTCACTTGTGAACTCAGCTGAGGCCTTCCGCGCATGCGCAATTTCAATTTCTTTTAGACAAAAAATTCTAGCCAGCCATATACAGTATTTATTTTTAGAGGGGACCACTGTACTACAGTGACTTGAATGGAATGCACTGACATTAGGTAATGAAATTTATTTTTTAAATTTTATTTTAAATAATAATTTATTGCTGGAACAATGATACATTTTTTTACGAGAATCATTCTAGCACCTCCAGAAAGAGTACATAATCGTGCTCAGGAGGCATTCCACAAAATTTTAAAACAAGTATTTAATTAATTAACTAACTAAAAAACAAAACAAAAAACGCAGATATTATAGTAATTGGAACATTATATTGCCTCTCAAAACATTATTTTTAAATTATTTTAAAAAAATAAGGGTCCACACCTGTGGAGTAACGGTCAGCGCGTCTGGCCGCGAAACCAGGTGGCCCCGGTCGGGGCAAGTTATCTGGTTGAGGTTTTTTCCGGGGTTTTCCTCAACCCAATAACGAGCAAATGCTGGGTAACTTTCGGTGCTGGACCCCGGATTCGTTTCACCGGCATTATCACCTTCATTTCATTCAGACGCTAAATAACCTAGATGTTGATACAGCGTCGTAAAATAACCCAATAAAATAAAATAAATAAAAATAAGGAGAATTAGCAAATTGTGTTTGGGAATTTAATTGGTATCTTATTATAAAGCCTTGGACCGGAGTTGCTACTGTGATTATAAGCTACAGTTGTGGTACATTTAGGTTCTGTCAAGCATAAGTTGTCTGATGTTTTGGTTTTATGTTTATGTGAATACAAATTAAATATATTACGGTTTTTATGTACGAAATTCAATAAGACATTGTTATAAATTTGATGGATATCAAATACTTTAAATTCTGAATACAATAATTATGAGGGTTAATCAAGAGGCTTATTAAGACACATTTTTTTTATTATTTTCTGTAGCAGAGTTATTGGCATGAGGGAGGTACTATAAGCACTACCCCATCCTATAATACCGTATTGTAATATAGCTTGTACTAATGCAAGGTAAACCAGTCGTATAGTATGGACAGTCAAGTAACTTCGTAGGATAACAAAATAGTGAATAATTTTTGTTAATCTATTGCACAGAAAAAGAACGTGTTCAACCAAACGTAAGTGTTGGTCGATTATTATTCCGAGATACTTAACTTGAGGAGATTCATTTAGAATGGGACAGTTACAATTAGAAGAACAATTGAATGTAAGAATTTTTTAATCACCAAGACTTGGAATTGTTCATGAGAGTAGAACATCGGCTGCTGTTACGATAATTCGAATAAATGTATTTATAGGTAACACTGCTCGATTACCAATATCTAATAGACGGGATATGTTAAGATTTATTTCGTCTTACAAGAGCGAATCAAAAGAGTTCATACCAAAAGATGTTAACGTAAATGGTACAGCCGTAGTTCTAGTATGGTTTAAGACAAGTAGATTGGAATCAAACTAATTTTTAATCTCTGTTATACCATTATTTGCATTAAGGTAGGCATCATCCCCTAGTTTTACCTGCAAAACAACAGTACCGTTCGCATATTAAAATATCTCAGCATTGAATTGTTCTAAATTAATTGTCAGTAAATCATTAAGATATATTGAAAACAAAAATAGGACCAAGGACAGTCCTCTGTGGGACACCGATATTAATATTTTGAGTGCTACGAAAGTCATTATCAATGTTGGTTAAAAGTGTTGTGATTATGATTCACACCTGCTGTAATTAACAGAACTTCATTATATTATAGGCCAGTGTCCATTGTTTTATTTATTACATAAGAACAGCTTGTGTTGAAGATTGTTTAACATTTTACATCGTGTCTTCTTTCCAGTGTAAGTTGAGGAATACATTTTACCTACCTTAATTTCAGTCTTTAATTTCTGGCAGAAACCTATGTTAATAGCATCTATAATAATTTTAATCTTGTTTCCATAGTTGCACTGTTAATCGGAAGAAGTAACTTGTCCCCACATCACATTTGATGCAACGTGTACCGACTTTCGTGAAATTGACCCGCATAATTGAATCGTGTTCTTCCAGGTGGAAAGTTCAACGAGTCAAGCGCTTGTCGATTATGTCAGATCTCGGTGCATTCTGGGGGAAACAAAGAGATGAATCATGAATAATGTATGCTTCATAACACCCATAACAATAATTTAATGTAGTAGCGACTGCGAAGCGAGAGGATGCTAATATCTCTGCGCGCACACCACGCCGGGGTTTGTTGAGATTACGGGACCGGGTGATGACAAACACCCTACCCCACCACTCCATTCATTCTTTCTTTCTACTTTTCGTTCTTTCTTTTTCTTTCTTTCTTTTTTCTTCTCTTCTTTCCTTTTTTCTTTATTTCTTTCCATTTTTCGTTCTTACTTCCTTCTTTCTTTTGTTCTTTCTTTCGTTCTTTCCTTTTTCCATCCTTCCTTCTTTTGTTTCTTCCCTTCCTACTCTTCTTTATAAGGACACAGGGTTGTTAGGTGACTGCTGCTATCACTTGTGCATTTGTACCCATACGTATATTTCAGACCTTTGTATTTAATATTACTGAAGATAATTAATGACACTTTACCAGAGTAAAAGATCAATTTAAGAATCTTTTAATGCATTTAATAATAAATGATTTGTTTACAGTTTTTTATGTTTTTTTTTTAATACTTACAAGGAGAGGACACGCTCTGTATATCACCGAATTAAATCAGATTGTGTGAGATGAAAGTACAAGACGTACTGTTTAAAGCCATACCTGGTATGGGTGGCCAATGACCCCTCGTTTTGGAAATATTGGCCATCGTTTATGACATACTTCCGTTAGGTGCCTAATAGGAAAGTATTAGACTGTGTAACGGCGTAGCTCATGTGGTTGGATGCCGAGTTGTCATCCAGGCAACCCGAGTTCGAATCCTAATGCCTTCTCATTTTTGAAAGCTTGATATTATTATAATTCACTTTCAGTTGTCAGTTCCTATATTTAAAACCATGTTGAAATATGAGTGGCATGCATCAAAATTGATAAACGAACGAGAAGTGTTTGTGAATGTGAAGGATATCTGTTTCGCAGCAGAAGTGCGGAAAAATGTGTGTGACTGTGGACAACCTTCTTTCATTTGCTGTGCATGGTGCAGGAAATATGTATGTTTGTGTGTTTTATGACATCATAATGAATCGGGTACAAAATCAAATGGAATAGCTGCTACACAAATAGAACAAACACCAGTGACACATCTTACCTTCTACGTGAGCAGTATTCCATTGTTTATCCTTTGCAATACAATGTTAGTTAATTAGTGATTTGTTTAAAACATGATGAAGCATTCAATACATTGAGAAATATGATATAGGTATGTAAGTAGATAACTCTGATCACAATATTAATCATTATTACAAGAAAAAAATATAGGACCAGTTAAGATTCGAACTCAGGTTGTCTGGATAACAACTCAGCATCCAACCATATGGGCTACGCTGTTACACAGGCTAATGCTTCCCTATTGAGCACCTAACGGAAGTAGCCTATGTCACAAACAATAGCCAATATTTCCAAAACGAGGGGTCATTGGCCACCCATACCAGGTATGACTTTAAACAGTAAGTCTTGTACTTTCATCTCACACAATCTTATTTAATTCGGTGATCTACAGAGCGTGTCCTCTCCTTGTTAGCCTAGATTCATTTTAGTTTACATGCTTCATCTCTACGTATTCTTGGCTGCCTAGGAATAAGGCGAAGTTTGTAAAATCTTAATTTCCTCTCTCATGTTGGAATATTGCTCGACACTACTCCGGACAAATAAAATGACACTTTTGGGTAAGAATACTTTCTTTTGCGATTCCCCCCCCCCGGGGTATCGCTACTTAACCATACTGAAAAAATAGAAATCCTTGTAAAATCGGAAATAAAACCATTGTATAGCCTATTACCCAAAGGACGACAAAGTAGAAGTATATGATGTAATAATGACACGAAATTATTAAGTAAACATAATTTTAGTACGCGCACTATTACCAGCGTGGCGCTGTTCAATATAAAGGAAGATTGCAAAGTCGTACTATTTGTGAAGATATGAGTTCGTTATACGAAAATCTTCTTTATCATACGGAAGTAGGACGGCTTTCGTGGAGTAACGCGTTGAAAAGAGTTTTCTAGTTAGAGCAGAGCATTTAATGTGCCAGTGCGTGCAAGACGAGAAACTAGAATATGCAAACCTGTTTTTCCATTTCTCTTTGGCTTCTTACACTGGCCTTCGTTGGTGATATTTTCGAACACTTAAATACTTTGAATAGTAGTTTTCAAGTTCAAGATAATATAAAAAGAGCTAGAAATAAAATCAACGGATTTATAAAGAAACTTCACTTCTGGTCAGTATCAGTCGACAAAAAGGAAATTGATTCATTTCAGTATATTAAAGAACTAGGGGCAAATTTAGTTACGTACGATAGAGAAATATTGTTTGTTTTTACCTACAAGTAATTAAGTTTTCACAATTTTAAACAACAGCTTTTTGAGTATTTTCCGGAAAAACGACGAAACTATTCCGACAGTGACGGATAGTGAATCCGTTTTTAGATAGTTTTGTTCAACTGGTTGGAATTCCGGAAAATATAAATGCCTACAATTGGAATGTTCAAACCATACTTTTTTCGAAGATGCTGGGTAACTTTCGGTGCTGGACCCCGGACTCATTTCACCGGCATTATCACCTTCACTTCATTCAGACGCTAAATAACCTAGATGTTGATACAGCGTCGTAAAATAACCCAACAAAATAAAAATAAATTTTTTTCGAAGAGTGTCTGGATCAAAAGAATGCAAGAATATCTTGATCTTGCAGAAGTAGGTAGTTCTTAATGTTTGCAACCTCGTAGTGATGCAAAACAAATTTCTTGTTTACGACCAAAACAAAAACGAGAAATTTCCTTGAATTTGAAAGTTATTTCATTGTGTGTGAGATGTGTATGGAGTACGGAGACCAGACTTGAGAAGCTGCTTTCTGAAAAACAGATTTATTACATTAATTATTGTTTACTTTATAACTACTGAAGCATTTTTTTTATCCTTATGTTGAACATTGTTTATATTTCTAAATAGAAAATAAATGTAGGCCTATGTTAGTAACACTTTTTTGTATATCATCTCGTGGCTACCCTCAGCTCCTTACACGAACCCTCACTTTGGGAATCACTGATCTAGAGAGACAGGTCGGTAGATTACAGTAGACAGACATGTAGGTATATTAGATTAGTAAGACACATAGATTAGATTGTCTCGGTTTCATGTGGTTATGGGAATCCATCTAACAATGCATCATTCACAAAACCTAACAGTTGGATTGCGCGGGTTTGAAGGCTGTAAATGAAGATTCACAGGCTTATTTGGGATTTTTTGGTAATAGAGAGCAATCTACTTGGTCTATGTGAATATGATTTTGGCTTAATTGATGACCTTTTTTGAATTTGTGTACCTCGCCCATGCACGTCCGTGAGTTCAATCACACAGACTGCGGAACTGTGAAATTTTTAATGTACTGTCTTCTCCGACGAGTTTAGCGCTGGACCTGAGGTATTCTTGCCATCGGTGCGGGGGGTTGCAGGCAGATTCTTTTGTTGCTACAGCCAAGCCGAGTCGAGCGGAGTGGGAAGTATTAATCGTCCAAAAATATGCAGTCTTCAGTTTGTAGTAGTGTGTGAATATTTCATACACATATTGTTTACCTAGGCCTATATGGTTTTGTTATTAATATATTAAATATATTGTTGCAATTTTTGCTCAAACGTCTCCCTGATGTCACCTATGTTAATATTATATGAATTACTCATATTAAATATTTCACCGTTACAAGTCATTTTTAAGGAAACATGCTGTGGAAAAGTTTTTGGTTTTATTCTCTTGGAATTTTAGAATATGTGTGTTTGGTATCGTGAAAAACAGATTCATATAATGTCATGCGAAAATCATTTGATGGTGACATCTTAAAATACAAATCAAGTAGTTTTACTTCTCAAGTGAGTTCAGCAGTACAGTATATTTAAATTGATTACTTTACTAATTTAATTCAATTCTACAAATCACTAAATTTTATAGTATGATTCTTCTCTCCATTTATATTATTGTAGTTTTATTATGATTTTTCTTTTTATTTATTTTATTGTATTTTTATTTCTGGTGGTGTGATGGCCTTAACTTCACCAGAATAAATAAATAAATAAATAAATAAATAAATAAATAAATAAATAAATAAATAAATAAATAAATAAATGAGTGAATAAATGAATAAATAAATAAGTAAAGAAGTAAAGAAGTAAATAAATAAGTAAATAAATAAATAAATAAATAAATAAATAAATGAGTGAATAAATGAATAAATAAATAAGTAAAGAAGTAAAGAAGTAAATAAATAAATAAATAAATAAATAAATAAATAAATAAATAAATAAATAAGTAAATAAATAAATAAATAAATAAATAAATAAAATTTTCTACAATACTTGTATCTCTATCTCGCCAAAAATACGTTAGAAAACTAATAGGCATACTGCTCTCGTAAACTGGGCGAATGTTTTCAGTATGATTGTACTTCCTTCCAGACTGCCGCTGTCACTGTCCCCTCCCACTCCAGTACCGCGCTAGACTAGTCGGAATCGCATTCCTCTCAGTACTAAACTCCTCAGAGGATGACAGTAGACTCAGTTCTCTCCCTGAGTCATCCACAATCGCCATGTGGTGACATCTGTTGAGAGTTAAAAGACTATTTTATTCATCTTTATCTGTGAACAGAAGGATATTGCAAATGCAGTATACGGATTTAAATTCTCATACCTTGAAATTATTCCAACTTAATTTCCAAAGCTTTTGGCCGAGTTCAACCCGCGATACCTGAGTCGAGAGGCAGGCATGACAGCTCTGAATCATAGGGACAATAACGATTGTATACTTCGCAGAATCGTGGCTTTCGAATTCTGAAGTGATAACGGCTCTTGATTGTTGCAACCCTGTAATTGAGTTTGTGGACCCTACGGAATTGAATATGTACGTTCAAACTTCTTCCTTAATGGCAGCACCATAAACCCACACGCATCTTTTAACATGTCCTTGTTTCAGGTAATAGCTAATTATTGTTGTGAGACCACGCCTGCACTGTGTCCTTTGTGCTAGTTACCAGAATTAAATACGAGTGTGTTGTTCCACTATAATTGAATGAGACTGTTGTGGCGGCGCTGAATGCCAGGGAAGTTAACTTCCCGTTCATCTATACGCCTCACTCTAATATAGCTTCTGTACCCTTTGTGGTAATACGGGATATATGCGGTGAAATGCCATATCAGGTTTCTCTCAAATTCAAACAGCCATTTCGCATTTTGATGTTCCCGTGTAGAAAATCCATGGTTACATAAAGCTTTCGGAATACAATCGAAACGCTCAAAGGATGAAGTGCATATCTCAACTTTCATGTATTGTGTACAGTTGACTCCCAGTACATGTGTCTCCTAGGTAGATGAAGTTTAGATTTAAAATCTTGTGTAAGCGATTGTTTCCAGCACATCCGTCTTAGTAGCTCCAGTACATATCTCAGCTCTTATCAGTGCGATTGTTACCAGCACATCCGTCTTAGTAGCTCCAGTACATATCTCAGCTCTTATCAGTGCGATTGTTACCAGCACATCCGTCTAAGTAGCTCAAGTACATATCTCAGCTCTCATCAGTGCGATTGTTACCAGCACATCCGTCTTAGTAGCTCAAGTACATATCTCAGCTCTTATCAGTGCGATTGTTTGCCAGCACATCCGTCTTAGTAGCTCCAGTACATATCTCAGCTCTTATCAGTGCGATTGTTACCAGCACATCCGTCTTAGTAGCTCCAGTACATATCTCAGCTCTTATCAGTGCGATTGTTACCAGCACATCCGTCTTAGTAGCTCCAGTACATATCTCAGCTCTTATCAGTGCGATTGTTACCAGCACATCCGTCTTAGTAGCTCCAGTACATACCTCAGCTCTTATCAGTGCGATTGTTACCAGCACATCCGTCTTAGTAGCTCCAGTACATATCTCAGCTCTTATCAGTGCGATTGTTACCAGCACATCCGTCTTAGTAGCTCAAGTACATATCTCAGCTCTTATCAGTGCGATTGTTTACCAGCACATCCGTCTTAGTAGCTCCAGTACATACCTCAGCTCTTATCAGTGCGATTGTTACCAGCACATCCGTCTTAGTAGCTCCAGTACATATCTCAGCTCTTATCAGTGCGATTGTTACCAGCACATCCGTCTTAATAGCTCCAGTACATATCTCAGCTCTTATCAGTGCGATTGTTACCAGCACATCCGTCTTAGTAGCTCAAGTACATATCTCAGCTCTTATCAGTGCGATTGTTACCAGCACATCCGTCTTAGTAGCTCCAGTACATATCTCAGCTCTTATCAGTGCGATTGTTACCAGCACATCCGTCTTAGTAGCTCCAGTACATATCTCAGCTCTTATCAGTGCGATTGTTACCAGCACATCCGTCTTAGTAGCTCCAGTACATATCTCAGCTCTTATCAATGCGATTGTTACCAGCACATCCGTCTTAGTAGCTCAAGTACATATCTCAGCTCTTATCAGTGCGATTGTTACCAGCACATCCGTCTTCTAAGTAGGTCAAGTTCATCTCTCTACTCTTATCAGTGCGATAGTCTTCCAGCACATCCATGTCCTTAGTTGATCTGATCTTTCATCGATGCAGTGTTGTCTTTTGATATAGTTTTCTACGAGGAACGAAATGGGGAGTGAACGATGCCCTAATCTAATTTCATCTTCTGTAATCTTTCAAGTTTCAGTTCTTTTTATTAAGAGTACAGGGGAAAAATCTGCGTGCACCTGATTTCTAATCGCACGCCTGCAGTTGGTGAGATATATCCACCAGCACCACTCTTCATTATTTCCAAGTCGTCATTAGTAATAGCACGAGCTCATTTTTAAACCTAAGAATTCTTCGAAACAAGTAGAAGGCAATGTATATAGTGGAGGTTTACGTAAGGTTAGTTCCTAAAAACCTAATATGGCTGTCTTTTCAATGTTACCAACTTTCACTAAAAAGGTAAAATAACAATACTAGGTCTATGTACTGTAACAATAATAAATATTATTTGTGTCTTTATTTACCGGCATAAAGTATAAACGCAGTTTTCCGAGAAATATTGCTATTTATTTTTCAATAAGCTGTAAATACATTCCAGAATCATAAAACGTTTGCCCACATTAGCCCTCAACATGTCACCATTGCTTACAGAACATACTTCATATGATGAGGCCTATTTCTTTCATATGTGATGTAACATTTCAGAAGTAGTTTTTCCAAAAGCTGAGAGAGTTTTTATGATCATTAATATCCCTGGGTCGCTGTGCTTAGACGTAATTCTTCACAAAACCCCAAACAAAGAAATCGGCTGGTATTAGGTGTGGACAATTTGGACGCCATGTAATTGGCCACCATCACCTCACTAGTTGATATCAAATGTTATTCAAGAACTTCTTTTCCTCGATGAGGTGATACATATCCTACTGGTACACCTTGCCCGTGTTGTTGTTGTTTTTTGCAGCTGTGGTATGAAAAATAATGTGATCTGTTTCTGGAGATTCACATCACGTAATGCCTGAACACGTTGCATGCGATAGATGTGACGTTGGCAAGTTGTGTAGCTATAGCATACTGTAGCTATCTCTGGGGATACGTTTTGATATTAGCTAGCTAACGGCAGCTCCGGTTTCGAGAACACGTCTATGGGTGGCATGTTAACAGATTCACTGTCTTCAGACGTGCGGTACCATAACCTCATCGACTTGCAATCAAAACTTTCCGAACGTCGGCACTTGTGGATAAACGGCGTTGAACTGATGTTACACTTTCAAATTTTACAGACCACAACACACAGTTCGCTAGTTGGCGTTTTGTTTATTCAGTCGTTGCTAAGTGACAATCTGACTTCTTTTGTTCGTAAAAATAATGATACGAAACTCCCGCGTTTTAACTTTTCTCCACTACTTATATGTAAAGAGGGCTTTGTTCAGTCGCTCATAGCAACCTAAACAAGACTGAATAACATTTGTTTTACTAACTACCGATATTTTATTCACTCCTGTAAAACGTAAAACAATCCTTAGACTAACACACAATAAAACCAACACTGCTAACATAGCCTAGTAGTACTGAAATTAAAATAATATTTACTGCGCAACTAACGTGGACAGCCGCTTTGGCGCCATTAAGGACTTCATTCGGTAAGAAAACTTCTTTTTTACACGACATTTGCTTCCGAAGAACAACAATTTTAAATTTATTTATTCTGTATCCAACACGACTGACATTGTTGTCTTCATTACTATTCTTCAAATCGTAGCCAACTGCACATAATATTTAGTTGAGCTAACCGTGGACAACAGTTGGCTTTGAATCAAACAATAACAAATGAGCCTAATATTTAATTTCAATGAAAAATTATTTTTCACAGAAATATTACTTTCATATTAGTAGTGGAAAAATTATTGTATGCAACACGAGACTTAATGGATTTTACTTAAATCTCTTGTAACATATAGCTATGACTATTGTATCACTCCTGACAATTTTTCAGCGTTTTTATTTTATGTTTCTCCGAACGCGTCAGACTATATTTATTTACCTTCCTGAGTTCTGAGAGTATAGTATACTATACCATACTTCATGTTATGATTACGATATAAAATGTTTGTGCAGAGACCTGAAGTATATATAATATACATGCATTTGTGCCCTAACTGTAACTTGCAGAAATGTTTTAACATTTTTCCTGATGTTAGTGACTTTTTTTTTTAAGTGTACGAACTATAGAACTATACTGAACTTTAAAAAAGTAAAACAACAAAATGTCTCGGAACTCAGAAGGTTATGATATTTCTAATATTAAATGTATTTCCTTGTAACATGAACTTAATTGGTTTGATTAAAATTTTGGTTCATAAGACCTAACCTGAAATGTGTTTTGTTTGACCACGTGAAATGATTAGTACGAATTCCGAATATCAAATATCACTTTAAAGTTTATACACTTTATTTACTGTTACTCTATTAATTTTTATTAATCTATACTAATAATAAATCTGTAGCCGAAATTTTTCTGGTAATTTTCGATTTTCCAAAAATAATTGGTCCTAACATATATAATTAATCACCCTGAAACCGAAAATCGCTTTTTTGAAATTTTTGTTTGTCTGACTGTCTGTCTGGATGTTTGTTACCTTTTCACGCAATAATGGCTGAACCGATTTATATGAAAATTGGAATATAAATCAAGTTCGTCGTAACTTAGAATTTAGGCTATATGGCATTCAAAATATTTTATTTAAAAGGGGGGTTATAAGGGGGCTTGAATTAAATAAATCGAAATATCTCCCTTATTATTAATTTTCATGAAAAATATTACATAACAAAAGTTTCTTTAAAAATAATTTTCGATAAGGTTTATTACATGCAAAATTTTGATAGGACTGATATTTAATGAGATAAATGAGTTTTAAAATTACAGTGACAACGCCATCTAAGGCGGTGTAATGAAATACAAAACAAATGACCTCGTCTATAAGGGGCCTCGGACAACAACAATCGAAAGCTATGAAAAATATGGTAACCTACAGAGAATGTTTCTGTGTTTGTGTGTAGTAATATCGGAAGCTAAATTAACTGATTTGTATAATTAATTATTAATTCACCTTTGGAAAGTGTAGTTTCTCTAGATGGACATAATGCTATAATGTTATTACAGTAACTTCTGAGTGAATCGAGGACAGGTAAGATTAAAATAGCTTCTTATGCACAGAAAACTTGATAGGCTACTCTGTACATTCGTTTCCTGTATTTCCTAAAATCATTTTTATGACCAAATGAGTGGTCTCTGGATCAAAATGATCGCATTTTAATTTTTTTAATACAATTTAAATTAAGTAACATAATAAACTATATAGCATTCTATCAAACACGAATGTTCCCTAGGTCAAATGTCCTATTTTAATTATGTAATTACTTTATATTTATTTCTAACAGGTGCAGCGGAGCGCACGGGTACGGCTGGTAATGTAATATATTAATAATTAATTCTGTTCACATTTCAAGTAACCTTTGTTTCATGAACGTTAGCAGCTTCTTCGAAGTTAAACTGACAATATAACAGTTAGGAAGAAACTGCCAGTTGTATTTGTCAGTACTGAAATTTGAAACAAAGTTGGCAAAAGCAATTTAACGTCACAACTAAAAAACAGTATAATCCACTATCATATGTAGTAATAGTGGGGAAATGTTTGGGTTTGACACATAGGTATAAAGTAAGAAGACCTGCACTATTTACGCTGGATGGAAGTAATTTCGTTGCGCAGGCTATGTCTCCAATTAAAACTGGCGCATACAAAATATGGGCTGGAGGTTATATCTTGAAAGTTAATTTGTCTCACAGCTCCCCCACCCATTAGGACGGGTCAACTCTCTCTAGTTACGCAGAGAAACGGTCGGCCATGATTTGCACATGGCCGAATTTATCTAATCTTCCTCCCCATAAATAACCGAACATATGATGTCGAGTTCTAAAAATCCATTCAACCCTTTAAAAAAGAATATTACATCTCCCTCTAGTAACACGCAGAAACTAAGTTTAAATCCGTATAATAGAGCGGGCAGCTTCGTGGGAAGGTGAGTTTATTTATACTGTATTGTCACACGGCGGGCTTTTCCCTTTGTTATTTGAGAATCGTTTTAGCATACTAGTCTGTGAATTTCCCTTTTGAACCGCATCAAGGGGTGGAAAGAGAACACGAGATAGAGACATGAATGACTAAATGAATGAGTGAATGAATGAATGTGAGTAAGAATCAAGTTTGCTCGGCGAATGGGTAATTATTTATAATAGAATATGTAATGACAGCGCAGGAAGCTGTATTAGGCACGCCGGCTCGGGATTATTCATCGGTTAAACTGTAATTAGAATGCTGATGGTTTCGACTTCCATGCAGTTCATATAATGCGTTATGTACCTACAGTTTTATTGTCGACGAGTAAAAGGGAGGGAGAGAAGCCCTATAGGGTCACAGTGCCACTTGACTTCATAAGAGAGCGGAGCACACCCAATTTCGACACAATGTTCAGCTAGACGAGGACAGAGCTATTCAATTCAGTAACAACCACAAGGCTAAGTTGTATGCCTGTTACAGAAGTACAGTCATGTGCAAATATAAAAAATACTAGGGGTTGATTTCATGCCCTACGCAACCCCTTCAAATTTTATCAGTACACAGAATAAATCTGAAGGACTTACAAAAGCAGACGCAGGAAGTAACAACATATTAACATGCGCGTCTTGCTCCACTTTTCTGAGCCTAAAGTAGTCAAATGTTGGAACTGAAGTTAGTTAACATTGGTGTAAAATCTGGAATAAGTTTAACTCGTATTGGTAGGATGTCGCAGTTAACACTCGCGCTGTGTATGTTTAAAACGTTGTGAATTTTTAACGTAACTCTGGTTTCCTCAGTCCGCACGTAGGAGACATCTAAGGCCGGCTTCTTGGAAGTCTGGTTTTGTATTGTATTGTATTTATTAACATTCCATGGTATTCATACATGCTCACAGCTAGAATATGGAACAAGTCAAAAAACTTAATACTATTATAAAGTCTTAATTTATAGTCACAGTCTAGATGAAATATATACAGACGAGATTTACAATATAGTCTACTAGTACAACACAAAGTTTTAGTATCAATTTCATGAAGTGTTATTGAATGTCATGAATTCACCTACAGAATAGAAGGCGTGAGAAATTAGGTACTTCTTTAATTTGGCCTTAAAAAATGTTTTGAGTTTCATTTTTTATATCGATAGGGAGGCTATTAAAAATTTTTACTGCCATATAACGCACTCCTTTTTGATAGCACGATAGACTTGCCGATGGAGTATGAAAGTCATTTTTTGACGTGTATTTATGCTATGAACTGTTGAATTAGTTACAAAGTTTTCACGATTACATACGAAGAAGATTATTAATGAAAAGATATACTGACAAGCCATGGACATTATTTGTAGTTTTTTTAAAATAGTCCTACAAGATTCCCTAGATTTGGCACCTACTATTATTCTAATTACTCTTTTTTGTAATAGAAATATACTGTTACTATCTGTGGAATTTCCCCAGAATATTATTCCAAAACTCATTACCGAGTGGAAGTATGCAAAGTATATTGTTTTTAAGGTATTGATATTTACTATCTTTTGCACAGATCTAATAGCAAAACAAGCTGAGGATGACAGGTGGGGGTGATAAGTAGCAGAGGTGAATTTTGTGAAGGAAAAGAAAGGGCCATTAAATTTTGCCTGTAGCCTTCTTCTTCTTCTTCTTCTTCTTCTTCTTCTTCTTCTTCTTCTTCTTCTTGTAAGGCAAGATTACTACAAATCCGTGGATTTGAATCCGCGAACCTGGATTTTAGTGGTGAGCTGGTATTGAAAGCAAATTTGAAGAATGTTTTCAGAATATATTCGGTTCTGCAATAAGTACCTGAAGAGAGACGGACATACTCAAAGTGGCATCATTCTCTTTAGTTTTGAATAAGAAGGAAATTTTAATGAAATGTTACATGAAGTTTGAAATTTGTTTATACTACAGCTGTAGATTTAATCGATTTATCGAATCGATTAAGCGATTAATTTAAAAATCGTATTAACGGATAAAATATATTTTAGTCGATTAATAGAACCTGTTAAAAATTATCGTGTGGCGAAGGAACTGTCTTGTGGAGTCTGTACTACAGAATCTGTATATCATTTGGGGTGGTAAACAGTCAAGCTGTTATTGATAGGTCATTACTGTATTCTGTTCTAGTCTCCTTGCTTTAGAAAGCTAAAAACAGTAATACCATAAGTAGGCTACAACTACTCAAAAATTTTTTCCGTAATTGTTTTCTTAATACAGATTAGGCGACCATTAACTTTCACAAAGTTTGGAAAGCACGTACTGTATTTTATTTGCGGACTTGCCTTCATTAAAATAACCACCCGAAGTTAGCTGGAAGTTTGCAGTTTTATTGGAAAAGGCTAATGGTATTTCTTGGTGTTGAATACTTCTGTTTTGTCTACATGCACGTGGCTTTGCCTATTGGTTGTTTATGAAACTGGCAAAGCTCATCTTCGGTGGCCCTAGATTATATCCATCAGTTCACTGGTTGCTGGTTATTCAGAGGCCAGTGTATTCAGTGAACTTCAGTTAGAAATATCACTTATGATTCGTTGGGTGGAAAATTTGGTGACAGTTTTGGATTTAAATTAACTAAACGATTGTGGAAATTTGACGAAAAGAAAAAAACTTTTTTGTAAGAAATGCGAAAAATCGTTCAGTTATAGTGGAAGCACAAGTAGTGTGCAATATCATCTTAAACATGGCAAGGAGGATCTGCGTCGCCACTTCCAGTTCACCTTCTCAATCAACGTTGGAACACTGAGCCACAGCCGCGGTCCTTACAATATTTAGCGACAAAGTCTGTAATCGTAAAGCAAACGAATTGTTTCATTCAGTTCAGGTCTTCTTCGACAAATAATAATCTTTGTGCGAGATCGTGCGTATTTGCTTGGTTTCCGCACAAAACCAATCCGCGGAAAGTCTAAAATTCCACATTCAGTATTCCCAACCTAACACACATAACAATTTCCCTCTTCTTACCGCTTAAGTGACATATTGATTTTACTGCTTTAGGCTTTTAACATATTATTTTTAGAGACGTTCAATATAGTAATAATTATAAATTGGAAACTTACCACTGCAATTTCACCTAAATTGCACTGTTAATTATTGTTTTTAAATATTTGCAAAAGTTAAGAAAACTCTACAACTCCACTAAAGTTACTGCATTCGTGATGCAAGTAACATTAAGGAAGCCGTGAAAAAATTAACAAGATTCCTTGGACTGCGAGAAAAAAAAGACAGACGTATATCACGGCCTGCTGAAGTATAGTAAACACAGAAAACATTTTAGAGCAACAATGTTGAAGATAGATGTATTTTTGTTTTGCAAATTTTCCGTCATTGAACAGAAACCAAGATGGAGATTTCATTGCAACTAATTAGAAATTCGTCTTTCAGGTATGTAATAAACGATCTTCGCACAAAATAATGTACGATACACGAGCGGTATGTTTTCTTTCAATTCTCTGAAATTAAAAAAGCTCAACTACGTTTCGCTTTTTCAAACTTTTCTTCGAACATGAAAACTTCAACATACCGCTCTTGTAATGCATATTACTATTTCAGTGCAAACAATATGATTTGTTGAAAAACTTACATTTGGAGCAAAAGTTACGTTGAGAAAAATGTGTAGATTATCTTTTGTTCTGAATTAAGAAAACTTATAGGCCTATATAAATTTTAAAAGCTACGATCTCTTCTGACATGTAGTTCAATGCGGTGAATTTATTTACCTTTACTGCAGTCGATTATTCAGTATGCAATAATAGGTTGTGGGGGTATAACAAAATCTGTTCTGCTCCGCTGAATCAACTTAATAAGAGAATAGTTAAAATTGGTTTAAATAAGCATTTCGGTTGTCCATGAAATTTTATATATAAAGATACAAAAGTTTTAGACATTGAAAGGATTACGAAAATATATTAGGCCTATTATTAACATATTACCACAAAACTAAAAGCAATTACTCGTCAAATTATCATGCTTGTTCTACCAGAAGATGCGCTTATTGGACCTCAGTGTAGCTCGGAATGTGGTGTGAGGCTCTAATATCGGCCCAATTATTTTATTAATAATTATCCTCAGCTAACATTGATAAAAAGTAAATGTACAGATTGATTTTGCAAACATTTATCTAATCGAAAAATGGGTTCTTAAGAATATGCCCTGCATTTTTATATTATAATTAACCGTATTTCATTTTGTAATGTACGCCGTTTTATATTCGTACATCATCTTTAGGGCCTCTATGTGTTGTGTGTATAATTTTACTTTTATGTTTCCAAGAACGACAAGAAGAGAATAACGCTTCTGACCGCGAAACTAGGTGGCCCGGGTTCGAATCCCGATCGGGGCAAGTTACATGGTTGAGGTTTTTTCCGTGGTTTTCCCTCAACCCAATACGAGCAAATGCTGGGTAACTTTCGGTGCTGGACCCCGGACTCATTTCACCGGCATTATCACCTTCATTTCATTCAGACGCTAAATAACCTAGATGTTGATACAGCGTCGTAAAATAACTCAATAAAATAAAAAAAAAGAATAACGCTCCTGAGCACAAGCTTTGGTTTTCGCGGGAGTGAGCTAATTGTAAATTATATAGCCTACTTTTAAATTTTTGTTTAAAAGGTCTAAAATTATTATTATTATTATTATTATTGTTATTGTTATTATTATTATTACTATTATTGTTATTATCATCATCATCATTACTATTATGTAGTTCCTCATAGTCGTCGCATGATGTAAAATGACTTAAGATAACCCCAAAGCCAAGAATCTCTTTATCTGATATCATTTTAAAAGCTGTTTTCCTTTGAATTATGAATGTGGTGAGATGCATCTTATTGATTATTGGGACTGTAAAGAAGCCGACCATTGCTCTGCCGGCGTCTGGAAGCTGACACGTTTGTCTCATTATACAGGGTGGTGAACTTAACAAACACCATAGGGATATCAGTGCTGATACTTGTATACAGAAGTATTAGCTCCACTAATTATTATACAAGAAAAGGTTACTAAATTGTTTTTTTTTTGCAGAGAAAAAATGCTGAGTTCATTTGTTCTATTAAATTGCTATTTTGATTACTATTGTGTTGGAATTCATAAAAATTAAGAAATAATTACAACCACCATTATTGAAGAATGTTACCGTAGGCCTTAGATGACAGAATTTATGATGTTTAAAATAAAGCCGCTCGGATCCAGCCAACCGTGATCAAACGAACGGCTAACAAATGAATGTGACTTCCTAAGGAGTTAATATTTTTATGTATTAACAATGAAAGGGTCAATATTCACACATTTCGTTATAAATTATAGTAAAGCTTTAAATAGATCTCCATTTGATGCCAAACAATAGCCGGTCTATTATAAAATTCTCGTCTGACATTTTCTAGATACATGTCGGTATCTTGTTGTATTCTGATTGCAATGCATTTTCAAGCAATCTAAACATCAGATGTCTTTTTATTTCATTTTATATGTCCCCAGAGAAAAATATCAGTAGGAAGAAGATAAGGGGATCGAAATGGCCATGCAACCGTATGACGTGGACCAATTTTTATGTTGTCGTCAGGTTTTCATCAGGGGAAAAATAGTCCCATATGTGGTGACCCAATATTCCTCTGCAAACGCTAATCTTCGTGAGAAGAATAGGCTATTATTCAGGTTTTCAGAAACCCACACTTGGAAGCTCTCAACATTTTTATTCTTTATGTAATGTAAATGTATGTACATTCATCACTAAAACAAATTTTTCTTTATCTTCATTGGCCTTCACTGTAATTTGAAAGCAAACCTCATTTATCCTTTCCAGTAACTCTTGGTGACACTCATATTTATACTAGTGGCATTTGTTAGTTTTAAAATTCCGAGTACTGTTATGCCATGTCTACTGGCTAATTTTCGTAAGAAATACATTTAGATTTCGCACTACTGAGGTCAGAAAATTTAATGCATTGTCATTTTTTCACCTAATTGAACATTTGTAGAGTTGTTCCATTACAATTTCTCAATATTGTTTCCGAATTTTCTGATAATTATTGTAGAAACTGTTGAATGATTTGGTGGTGGACTTATTTGATAATCTGCGCTAATAATTACCTCTCATTCCGTATGTTCATTATTTTTAGCTTAATCCAACTCAATAATACATTTTCTCAGATTAATAAATGAACTATAAGCAACATAGCTTTGTATTCAATTGTTTGTATGGATCCATGGCCAACTACGAATAGATCTAGTATGTATTTAAAATCATTGCAGCTTCAGCGGAAAATACTAGTATTAATTTGGTAGATTTTTTATATTGTCCAGAAGCAAAAAATTAATTTTAATAGTGTGAATGGACGGAGAATTGTTTTCTCTACAAAAACTGTAGTAACTTTTTTTTAATAATTACGGAAGGTAACATAGTACTTCAATATATAAATTTTAAAATTGAAATCCTTATGGTGCTGATCGCAAATCACCACCTATTATGTTTAATTCAGTTCCATTTTGTGTCCTCCATGTTACTGACTTTTGTAGTCCATTTCTTGAAGTGTAGCTTACTAAATAAGAAGATACAGTTTTAATTTTCTATCATTTCTCACGAGAAAGATTTTCTGTAATCCCAAGATATAAGATATGACTTCAGTTATGAACATTAGTTGAAGCAGATACATGTAACTGAATCTGCTCACATATCCATGATAACCCTTCATATGTTTCATTGTCTTGAGATATCGCTTCACTCCATACGAAATTTGGCTTTTAGAATTTATGGAAATACGTAAAGATAATTATTCCCATTTATAAGGCATTGTAGCTATATTAATTGTCAATCGATCAAGGGAAGGCAAATTACGGACAGTCTCTTCCGAATGCAGAAGACTGGGTATGGTGATCTTGTTTTAAAGACCAGGAATGCATTTCCACTGCTTGCTCTTCGATTTGGACTCATTTTATTAGATTTTGTTCCAACTATCTCTCTGCAATCTCGTGAACTCAGATTCTTGTGTAGGCCTAATAGTGGCCGCGATATCTCCTTAGTCTTGACAATTCGTGTGAATATCCTTATGAGACTTAAGCCTGAAGTTAACTTTTGAGACTAGTCCGGAGTGTTGCTGCTGTGATTACATTAATTTTTTTGCACGACCGTGTTTTTTTTTTGTTGTATTTACAGCTATTGTTGTTAAGCCTTGAAAGTTAGAATTCCCACACAGAAACTTGTTGCTAGGGAAACCATTCTTCTTAACATAAAACTCTCTCTGCTCTGCACTTCCCAAGCTTGTATCGTAACATACCATTTTAATCATCAGGTGTCCACACCTGTGGAGTAACGGTCAGCGCGTCTGGCCGCGAAACCAAGTGGTCCGGGTTCAATTCCCGGCCGGGGCAAGTTACATGGTTGAGGTTTTTTCCGGAGTTTTCCCTCAACCCAAGATGAGCAAATGCTGGGTAACTTTCGGTGCTGGACCCCGGACTTATTTCACAGGCATTTTCACATTCATCTCATTCGGACGCTAAATAACCTAAGCTGTTGATAAAGCGTCGTAAAATAACCTACTAAAATAAAATAAAATAAATAAATCATCAGGTGTGTATTCAGATCTAACATGTTTCATATAAGTTCTAGATAATATAAAAACCGTTGTTATTTTAAAACTATTTTTATATGCTCACCATTTTGAAACAGAAAACAGTTCTCGATTAGATATATAGTATAATAAAATTTTTCCTTAAATATTTAAATTTCGTAAAGGGAGAACGTGCTGTCTGCACCCATTCATTTGTCACTTTGTCACGCAAAAAAAAAAAAATACTGCAAATTTTCAATAAATCGCTATTTTGTTCTATTGATCCGCATAAATTTATTCTTTTTATGTCCGATTATATAAAAGTCAGTGCTACATGTTTTTTTTTTTTATAAATGAACATTGGTAAAAATTCGAGGTTAGTTTCTACATTATGTTGTATAAAATGAACTTGCGAACATAACTTATAAACTAGGTTTAGTACTAACTGATATTCGTAGTAAAATATGTGAAAATTTCGCGGAATATGAATGAATGAAATTCGTGTGTAAAGCCTTATGATTTTCAACTGTTCGCCAATGAGAGAGAAATCATAATCATCACCGCCTCCTGAATCTGCGTCTCAATACGTGTGAGGAAGTTTCAAAGCATGATTTAGTTTCGTTTGTGGCTGTAGCTGAAGAAATAACCTTTGTCCAAGTGTGTGGCGAAAACTGAAAACTAGTGTGAGACTACACAGTACTACTGTAAAATTTTGTTTTTGTAAATGGTATTTTACATGCATTATTTTCATACTTAGTACAAAATGAAAGGTTTGTGTAACATTTTGTGAAATTTCGAAGCACGAGTATTGTGTGTAGAAGTCTGTACTCAAAGAGAAAATATTTAAACTTAAGAAATAATACTCGTAGGCCAATAATAAATTTGTTTATCCAACGCCTCTTAATAAAACTGTTCGTTGGTATGTTGATGTTCAACATGTTGTAATAAAATTATTAAGTTTTTATTTTTTAGTTTTGTTAAAAAGGAACGAGTGAGTGTTTTTAAACTGTCATCCACTCGTTGCTCCCAGCAACCAACCTAATGCTACGGAACATCCTTATACGATATTTACAATATTTAGTACCATATTATTATTATTATTATTATTATTATTATTATTATTATTGTTATTATTATTATTATTATTATTATTATTATTATTATTATTATTGTTATTATTATTATTATTATTATTATTATTATTATTATTATTATTATTATTATTATTATTATATGGGCAGGGGATGTAGCACATATGGGCGAATCCAGAAATGCATATAGAGTGTTAGTTGGAAGGCCGAGACGTAGATGGGAAGATAATATTAAAATGGATTTGAGGGAGGTGGGATATGATGATAGAGAATGGATTAATCTTGCTCAGAATAGGGACCAATGGCGGGCTTATGTGAGGGCTGCAATGAACCTCCGGGTTCCTTAAAAGCCAGTAAGTAATTATTATTATTATTATTATTATTATTATTATTATTATTATAGTATAATGAAATATTTAGTGATGAAAACAGGTTTCCTGAAATGAAAGATACGGTTTTTTTTTCCAGACAAATCTGCCCAGAAAACCTCCATCCTCCATTCCCTCTTCATGCTGTTCCTTACTCCATTGGCCCATGTAGATTCGAACCTTCCTCGAGGTTTTCTTGTAGGAGGTTTCCAATTCAAAACTTCTGTATTTAATTCATTGTCTTCCCATTACATGTCCATACCATTTTGATTGTACTACTTTTATCTGTTCAATGATTTTTCGTGACTTCCATTTTTTCTGTTATTATAACATTTTACGCTTTATATTTACTTGAAATTCTTGCTGATCATCTTAAAAAGTCCACGTCAGTGATAAGCAATTTGTATTTGTGTTTCCATTTTAGAGTCCATCATTCGGCACCATACAGTAAAATACGTTTTACTATTGTGTTGTATTATTTTAACATTTTTAGTGTTCCTTATAATATTTTTGCTATATAAAACTGAATTAAGTAAAACTACTTGCTTACTTTGTCAGAATTATTCTTCTTTCATATCTAAATCCATTTCTCTGAAAACTGATCTAAAGTAGGCCTACTTAAAATTTTGTACTATTGGAATTATTATTATTATTATTATTATTATTATTATTATTATTATTATTATTATTATTATTATTATTATTATTTAAGAGATGTTGGATAAAATATCTATATATATAATTTGAACTGGTAATGGAAATTACGGGAAAACGGCTGAACGGATTTTAATAAATGGCCCCTCATTTTGAAGGTTGGAACCCAAAGTTTTTCAGAAAAATAGTAGTTTTCCTATTTTCCAAAATCCATCTGTCGTCAGTTTTAAGAACTAGCTAATTGCATTCAGGAGAAGCGAAGCGAGTATCAAGTCGGCCGTGTTGCATTTCAGAATAAAACAAAAGACACACTACAGTAAACAATAATTACACGAAGGCCATGATCTGCAAGAATGCTGACATATTTAGAGCTCAAATTAAATTGGTTATTAAAAACTTAACTTACTAAAAATAATTTACAGGTTCGATTCTGTGGTGTGTAATTTTCTGGGTACAGCTGTGTATTGGATATTAAAAACTACAAAACTTGATGGTTTGATGACATTATTACCACTATAAATGAAATATTATTGTAGTTACTGCCATGATGTGACTATTTTTCATTAATTATACATATTAATGCTATATTGATGGTATGAAAGTGAAACTTTTGGGGTTAGCCTATATAAGTAAATGTAGAGAATAACTGAAATTAGATTTTGATTTCTATATTTACTGAGTGGCGGCTATATAGTATATGTTATTGAAAGCTATAAAACTTACGTAAGATAATATTATTAAAAATCAAATATTTTTATAGTTATTAATCAAGTGGGGTTGGGTCTTTTTCATATATTTAATGGCGGTGTGGTGTAGATATTTATATGCGTGGTTCTCTTCAGTATTGGCTCGAGAGAGAGTATCTTTCATTATTATGGAAGCACTGTCTGGTATTCTTCATTGAAAATAAATCTGAAAAATGTTTATTTGAACGTCTAATGAACTTAGTTTGCAGCATTTGCTACACAAGCCACTAGTTGAATTATATTCAGGCCGGATTTAGGAGTAGTGCTGTCCCTGGAAACAAGCGGCAGAGAAACAACTAGACATCGTGGGCCATCGACAGAATTGTTGCCGGTATACACGCATTATGCGCATCCTAGTCATAACGCACAAGTCGTCGCGCTGTTGTGGACAACTCTTTCAACTGCTCAGACACAGTTTTGTCGCGTCGTTGCCTGTGTAAACACGCTTGTTCAAACTTATTGAACAAACCGTAACGGCAGAAATGTCGTTCAACAATTTGTCGCCTGTGTACACATAGCTTAAACTTCAGGCTTATATAATGTTAGGAAGAGACCAAATAAGCTGCAAATTCAGAAATCACGAGGCCCAGATGACATTCCGACAGAAGTTTTCAAGTCGGATGATGAAGCCGTAATTGTATACGTGATACGTTCATTTAATAAATCTGTACTTACAGACGATTACAGTGCTACTTCATGAAGTGGGAATAAAACCATCGGCCAGTTTGTTTGACTTCAGTTGTCTGCAGCTATCAGGTGTCTAGTGTTTGGTGCTTTGCAAGTTCTTGACGACTTTCTTCAGCTGGACAATGCAGTTTACAGGACACTATGGCTGTTACTGTGTAAGTTACATGTGACAGTCGTCAATTGTTTTAATACAAAGAATATGAAATGGAGGTGATAAAGTTTGATATATTAGAGTCACTATGGAAACAATATTATAAAGCTGCTGCTGCTGCGGCTCGCAAAATATGTGAAGTCGAGGGTGAAGGAGTCGTTAGTGAACGTGTAGCACGATGATTCCAGCGCTTCAATAGTGGAGGAGACATTAGATACGCACAACGTTCTGGAAGACCTGAGGTATGGAATGTTAAAAATACACGCAGAGTTTTGGAAGAAAATCCTTAAGAATGTACTGTACTAGTGGATTGTCAGAAAAACTTGGTGCTTCATAGGATACAACACATCACCACATTAAGACACTTAGAAAATCATACAGAAGTTTTAGAGTTGCACCTCATGAATTAATGCCTGAACAGGCTCAACGCAGGGTTGATATATAGAATGTAGAATGTTTTATTTTCGATGGCATAATTAAGGCTATAGTGCTTCCTCTTCCACTCAATCAGGCTTAATAGTGACATACATATTTAAATTATGAATATTTATAATACACTAAAGATTCTACAGCAGTGACCTTGATTTAAATTTTAACGACTAGTGTGTGTGTTTACTTAATTAGAGATAAAGCTTATACGAAAAAGTAATTGTTTATGAACTAATATATACAATTCAATCTAAATGTAATATTACATGTATACAAAGTACAATTACGTTCTGTTAGCTAGTTTCTTAATGATGGAAACTAATTTAATAGTAGTTTACTGGAACTGTGTTATAGGCAGCAAACTATAAGTATACCATATGAGAATAATGGGATTTAGCAAGTAGAGGTTTTGTATTCTGTTATTGGCAATACTAATAAGAATGGTCAGACGTTAGTTTCATTATAAAACGTAACAGGTAATCAATCTGGTAGCAATAATGTATGTAATTTTGATCTGATGAAGTCATTGTGCCACAGCCCCTTACTTCGCTCGGAAGCCAGTTCAAATTTCCAGCAAGTGAGACGATAGGATGAAGAAAATAAAGACATTCTCAACTTATCGCTAATTCCGTGGATGATAGATCTATGAGGAGAATTGTCACATGTGATGAAAATGGGATGACACCCCACAACAGGTGCTCGATCCCCGTCAGCCTGCTAAAGTCGTCGTCACACAAAATCGGTTCGGCTCCAAAGTAATGTTATGTATCTGGTGAATTTCAAAGGTGTGACTCACTGAGAGTTTGTTCCAAACGGACGTGAAATCGATGCGGATCTTTGTACTCAACAGCTAGAACGAGTTCATGAAGTTTTGAGAGAGACGTACCGGCATCAGTTAATGAAAATACGAGTAGAATCCCCTTGCGACAGGACAATAAGGGACTCCATACCGCTCGAAAAATCGAGGAAAAATTGACTAACTGGGAGGAATCGAACTGCTACCACATCCGGCATACAGCCCTGATCTTGCACCTTCAGACTACCATCTGTTTGGATCCATGACCCACTTCCTGCGTGGAAGAAATTTCCAAAACTTTGAAGACATTGAAATGGGTATCACCGCAGGTTCATTGCCGCCCTCACATAAGCCCGCCATTGTCCCTATCCTGAGCAAGATTAATCCATTCTCTATCATCATATCCCACCTCCCTCAAATTCATTTTAATATTATCTTCCCATCTACGTCTCGGCCTCCCTAAAGGTCTTTTTCCCTACGGCCTCCCAGTTAACACTTTAGGCCTATATGCATTTCTGGATTCGCCCATTGGTGCTACATGCCCTACCCATCTCAAACGTCTGGATTTAATGTTCCTAATTATGTCAGGTGAAGAATACAATGCGTGCAGTTCTGTGTTGTGTAACTTTCTCCATTCTCCTGTAACTTCATCCCTCTTAGCCCCAAATATTTTCCTAAGCACCTTATTCTCAAACACCCTTAATCTATGTTCCTTTCTCAAACTGAGAGTCCAAGTTTCACAACCACACAGTTCAACCGGTAATGTAACTGTTTTATAAATTGTAACTTTCAGATTTTTTGACAGCAGACTGGATGATAAAAGCTTCTCAACCGAATAACAACAGGGATTTCCCATATAAGTATGAGTGTGTAATACGTAATTAATTATTGCATTCACGTGTTGTTTTACTTTTTCCCTTGAGTTCTGTTTGAGTTTTCTGTATTGCTGCTTCTTTTGTTTATTGGAAATGTTTAGTACTGCGAAAGGTTTTGAAAACAATAAGCGCAGTATAACTACTGTATTATCATTTTTAAGTGTTTCATAAGAGTTAAAGTTGGTTAAGATTAGTGTAAATGTTGCATGTCTCTCGTAAGCATTTAGTACTTTGTTCAACTTACAATGTTAAGAGTGATTTAGTGTGTTATAATTGTGTTGTGTTTTTGTATTTGTGTTGTGAGTCGTGTTCATGTTCTGATTTTGTATTTGTGCTGTTCTTTTATATTTGTATGATTGTTTTGTAATTTGGTATTTGATTTATTTTGTATTGGGTCCTAGCCTATTTTGTGTTTTGTTTTATATTTGTATTTTGTGTTCTGTGTGTTGTTTTGTGTTAATTGTGTTTGTTTGTATTGTACCAACGTATCACCGGGTATCTGCCCATTTCTGACGCAACAAATAACAAAATGTTCATTCAACTGGCGAATAGTATTGTGGAATCAGCCTCTGAAGTGGGTTAAACTCTAGGGCATTCACAAGCACTTCCTGATGGCGCAGTTTCATTTAATAAAAAGACGCTGAAATTTATGGCTTTTAAAGTTTTCTTGGCCGTGTTTGGGAGCAGACCTTCATTTCTGTAACGTTTTGACATAAAATACAGCCTTAATTATTCTGTAATGTCTAGGTCTAGGGTATGTTTAAGCCCTATCGAGAGCTTTTAATTGGAAATATTCTTTCCATAATGTTAAAGTATATTTTTTACTCTGCTACTGTAACTGATAGGGGTAAGTTTAGTTTAGATTATTATCTTATATTTTAAGTAGTGGAGAAAATTTCTATTGGAAGCACAATTAATTTGTGGCATAATGTTTTAAGACATAGGCAGTATCTAAACCATTTTTGTCACGCATGTTTGAAAGATACAAAATTAGAGAAAAAAGTTGAATCCCGTTTTGTACGTATCGCAATTTTTATGTTACTTTTAATATAAACATTAATCAAATTTGTACAAAATCTAGTAGTTTAGAAGAAATTTCTGAACTCAAGTACACACATCACTACGCGAGTAAATAAAGTGAAAACATGTGCAAAAATTGTCACAGTTTATAAATACTTGTCGAAAACGTATCAAATACTTCGTTTCACAATGAGTGCAATCCCATTGCGAAGCCCCTGGTGATAACATTGCATACTTTTGCAAATCACTAATTCTAATAAAGACAGAAATCAAGTCATCATGTCTAGAGAACTTTCTGGAACGAGACAAGAATTGTGTTACAACTTTCATGGAAAGAAATGAGCGTTATATCTGACAGTCCGCTGCCATCTTCACGGTTGGTATGGAACCTGATTGCCTTACCAGAATCAATACTCTTCTGTCACGCAGCTTGCACTGTATAAAAGTGTGGAGCAACTTCATCAGAAAGTGTAGGCAAGTAACAGCTCATTGTTAATAGCATTAGAAACCAATAGGGCTATTTTATTTCCTACAGTTAGGCCTATATGCTGTTGAAAAAGAGAAATAACGCACCTTAGCTTAAGAAATATGATGGCGGACAAAGAATGTGACTCCTTCGCCATATGATTCTTCCCTTCCTATCGCTGCTTCCTCTCTTCTTCTCCTTCCTATACTTTGTTCCTTCTCTTGTGTCTTCATATATCTGCTGTTTTCCCTTTAGTTACACTTCTTTCTTTAAGATACCGTACACTCTTTTCCTTTTGATGTTTTTTCTAATTCCTCATTATTATTATTATTATTATTATTATTATTATTATTATTATTATTATTATTATTATTATTATGCTGAAAAAGCCAATTTGGAGATGTTCTCGAACATAGGTCTACATGTTTCGAGCATCCCTGATATTAAAAAAAGAGTTTTTTTTTTTCATGCCGTCTCCCGATTTACTTACAATGTTTTTTCCTAAACACTTGAGTGCCTGCAAGTCAGTTGATGCGGCGTTGAAATATATAATTTTGTGCGAGATCGTGCGTATTTGCTTGGTTTCCGCACAAAACCAATCCGCGGAAAGTCTAAAATTCCACATTCAGTATTCCCAACCTAACACTCATAACAATTTCCCTCTTCTTACCGCTTAAGTGACATATTGATTTTACTGCTTTAGGCTTTTAACATATTATTTTTAGAGACGTTCAATATAGTAATAATTATAAATTGGAAACTTACCACTGCAATTTCACCTAAATTGCACTGTTAATTATTGTTTTTAAATATTTGCAAAAATTAAGTAAACTCTACAACTCCACTAAAGTTACTGCATTCGTGATGCAAGTAACATTAAGGAAGCCGTGAAAAAATTAACAAGATTCCACACTCATCATAGACTGGGGGGGGGGAAGACAGGCGTATATCACGGCCTGCTGGAGTATAGTAAACACAGAAAACATTTTAAAGCAACAATGTTGAAGATAGATATTTTCGTTTTGCAAATTTTCCGTCATTGAACAGAAAGCAAGATGGAGATTTCATTGCAACTAATTAGAAATTCCTCTTTCAGGTATGTAATAAACGATCTTCGCACAAAATAATGTACGATACACGAGCGGTATGTTTTCTTTCAATTCTCGGAAATTAAAAAAGCTCGACTACGTTTCGCTTTTTCAAACTTTTCCTCGAACATGAAAACTTCAACATACCGCTCTTGCAACGCATATCACTATTGCACCACCTATGAAGAAGTCCACGGGAGCGTTCGGGGTGTTGACATTATAGCATTTAGGCCTGGAGAGACAAAAGCTTATCGCTAGAGAACGTTTCATGTGCAGAGTGAGTTTACTCTCCTTGCGAGTCTCTTTGAAATCGGTCCGAAACTGCTTGGACCCTGCGTCGAATCCTGTGATGTGCATGATGAAAGAAGCGAGTAGACAGTGTAGGAGAATTGACTGTTAGAAACAGGAATAGAGTTTTGTGTGTAACATCGAGTGCTGTCAGTAAGTAATAACTTCGAAATGATGAGTTTTCGTTCACAACTGCGACATTCCATTCGCAGTTGGTGTATATTTTATGAAATACTTAAAATATTGGAGACTTATTTATTTCAATTAACATTTAAGCAGTAATAATTGAATAAATAACGGTTGGGCTTAAGAAATTACTACACTTAAAATTTAGCAAATCTTTATATGGACAGAAAGTGTGTAATTATTTAGGCGTAATTTTCTATTGTACGTGGGAAAGTTTGACAGATATCTATGAAGTACATTGACAAATGAAATGTGTTCTTGAAACATTAACCATTAAAATCCTGTTGCAGTGTACTTCAAATAATGGTCTGTTAATTTCATGCCCGATCACTTGGCTCCTTTCTTATTACGCGTTGATGTACCGAACCTAAACGTACGAACCAGTATTTTTATTTAACGATAATTCCAGTCAAACTAGAGTTATATTCTTTCTTTATCTTCAAGGTTCAATGTGACCTGATACTTTGTGTCACTAATTAAAGAATCAATTCTGTGGTATTTGGTAAAACCATGAAAACTCTAAAAATACCTGTTTTGAGATACAAGTATTTTTATTTTCAATTTTCCTACACAAATCATAATAATTGAAGAGTCCACTGCAAGAATGATGGATGACATTTGGAATACATTTTGCAGGAGAAGCAATTGAAAGTTTGAAATGCTTAGCGCTCAAAGCTTAACTGTGATTTTCCGATCATTACTGGACAATGACTATCAGTGTTAATGCCATATAACTCTCTATGTACATTCTATATGTCTTAAGCTATGCATTGATAGTCCTGATTCATTTTCGACAAGAAAGTGACATCCATCATTCTTGCAGTGGACTGTTCAATTCTAGTTTACATACAAATGTGAATGAAAATAAGATAAGATTATATGGAGATATCACGGCTATACCAAACGAAAGAGAACTATTTTTATATAGGGATGCGCTTTCAACTAAAAAGGGGCATTTTTAGAGTTATCATGTTCTGGCCAAACCACAGAATTATAAGTGCACGAAAGAGATGTAAGCTTAATGGAATACCTGGTGATTTACCAACTAGCTAGTAATTGAAGAAAGAGTATTATTGTATAATATGTCTGCGTTTCATTTCCTAAGCTAATTTCATATTTCATTAGACAGAGCACGGCGCAGCTAATAGAACGCTGGCAGGTGGGATTCGAACTGCATTTATCTTGACAGGGGAATAATCCTAAGCACTTAATTCGCTCTTAATCAGTAGCCTACTGAAAGCAGCCTGATTTAAAATAGCGTTGTGTGTAATGACCCGGAAATTTTGTGAGTCGCGAAATCTGGGAACAAATTATAAACTTAAAACTGATTAATATATTTGTAACTTGTTTGAACCACATTTTCTACAATTTTTACTAAAGAATCACTCGCAATTTAAAAAGAAAAATACAACTTTTTTGCTTCTACTTGTGAATTTATATGAAATTATTGTAATTTAAATTTTTTGTCTTATTTATTATCTATAAGTGAAATATTTGGTTATAATGAGTCATTTAAAGATATGCCATTTGTTTCATGTTTAACGGAAATCCCAGATTCAAATAGTTTCACATTTTTTTTTTCGCCATAATATACTTTACAACAATCCCGAAACTTCAGTGAAGAATGCTTTCACGAAATGAGTGAAAGCCATCTTTTGTAGAGGTGCTTTGATATCGGCTAGAAACCCACCTTAGCATGTGCGATACAACTTTCTCACCACCAATTACAAAAGTTCTTCTGAAGCAATGTTGCATAAAGGAATTTCACATATTTATTACAGGTGTATTTAAGACCTTGTAGAAATAACAGTATTTAGTAACAGTGTCCTATTTATTCTTTTGCAGCCAAATTTGTAACTTTTAAAAGTACAGTTATCATGTTGAAGTGTATGTGTTGTAGAGGATGCTTGATTTGTTGTGTATGTGAGTCATAGTTATGGGATGCTTGATTGTGTTTGTGTGATTATTGTGTAAGTTTATTAATTTATGATGTATGTTAGGGAAAGTTGCTTAATTGTGTTGTAGAGTACCGCTATAATAAATGTTTTGTTTATGTGTTGTAACTGTTTTGTGTATGTCTCAATTGATGACTGATGTTTGATTTGCAATCGCAATGTTTAAATTACGGATTGTTTAGGGTTTATTTCCATTGTGTAAGCTAATTTATTTTTCTTTTCAATTTGTTTTATGCTTAGGCCTATTTTTTGTGTAAAACTATAGCCCTAGCATACATATGTAAAATACGGCTACCTCCCCATTGGAGATACAATAATAATAATAGATGGTGCTTTGATAGCGTTGTGGGTTCCAGTGTCTAACGTGCATTGTGAACGGTTATTTAGAAAAGTTGAACGTACTGACAGAGCGTAGAACGAACGTAACTAATTTGCGCATGCTGTCAGCATACAAATATGAGAACTGCTGCAGGCTTATTCTACTGCAATTTGAGTTACATTTTCTTGTACTTTTCTTCTCTATTTTCAGCATGCGATAATGAAAATTAGTGTAGACCTGCTCATTTTTGTAGTTATCAGCTATAAGTAGCCTACATTATTTTGTTCAAGAATTTACCTTTTTACTTAAAAATGTGTAACATAATATGTACCCAAGAAACTGAGGGTGGTTTGGCTTGTTACCTGAGCCGCTTGGCCTCGTCGATGAAGGGCCGCTTCTCCATCTCGGTGAGCAGCTTCCACTCGGCGCCCAGCCGCTTGGAGATCTCGGAGTTGTGCATCTTGGGGTTCTCCTGGGCCATCTTGCGCCTCTGCCCCCTCGACCAGACCATGAAGGCGTTCATGGGTCGCTTGATGTGCTCCTGGCCGTGCAGGGACTTCCCCCCGTTCATCATCGGGGGCGACGTGGACGACGACGACGACGAGGAGAAGAAGTAGGGGTGCTTGAGGAAGTTCAACGACGGAGCCGTCGTCGGCCTGGACGCCTTGTTATCCACCTCGCTAGTTCTGGATCTAACGCACTTTAGTATACTTGTCACTGAAATAAAAGAAAACGATCCGCAAAATGAACGAACGCGTTAACGAGAGAGTTCTAGCAGCAAGTCATATCGCGACTTAAAAATCAACACGACAGTCAGTAGGCAGAGCAGCACATGACGGCGCTCACGTCATTTCGCTCGAGCACCGAGGAACACGGCGGGCGGCGCATTTCAGCACAAGACCCCAACTGCAGGCGGAGAGATTTCAATGAGCGAGCTTCTTCGCCGTCTGTTTATGGACAGCTCCGCGCGCTTTGGGGGTATAATGCAGTGCATTAGCGCGCCAGAAAGAGACGGACGGGGTACAAAAGAATGAGACCAATCATGCCCGGCGACCCCGCCTCCTTTTGAGAGAATCGATTGCAAGGTCCGCGTGTATTGGCTGAGGGAGCGTCGACGATGTCTGTCTGCTGCAACATGGCGCAGCGAGGCGCCTCAACAGGTGTCTGCCGCGCTACACGTGCCGCCGATGTGCTCATCGCGAAATACAATAATGATAATAATATAATAATAATAATTATAATGATAATAATAATATAATAATAATAATAATTATGATTATGTCTCGTGACCAAAATATTGTACGAAATGGAAATACAAAAATTGGAGATTTATCCTTCGAAGAGGTGGAAAAATTCAAATATCTTGGAGCAACAGTAACAAATATAAATGATACTCGGGAGGAAATTAAACACAGAATAAATATGGGAAATGCCTGTTATTATTCGGTTGAGAAGCTTTTATCATCTAGTCTGCTGTCAAAAAATCTGAAAGTTAGAATTTATAAAACAGTTATATTACCGGTTGTTCTGTATGTTGTGAAACTTGGACTCTCACCCTGAGAGAGGAACATAGGTTAAGGGTGTTTGAGAATAAGGTGTTTAGGAAAATATTTGGGGCTAAGCGGGATAAAGTTATAGGAGAATGGAAAAAGTTACACAACACAGAACTGCACGCATTGTATTCTTCACCTGACATAATTAGGAACATAAAATCCAGACGTTTGAGATGGGCAGGGCATGTAGCACGTATGGGCGAATCCAGAAATGCATATAGAGTGTTAGTTGGGACACCGAAGGGAAAAAGACCTTTAGGGAGGCCGAGATCTAGATGGGAGGATAATATTAAAATGGATTTGAGGGAGGTGGGATATGATGATAGAGACTGGATTAATCTTGCACATGATAGGGACCGATGGTGGGCTTATGTGAGGGCGGCAATGAACCTTCGGGTTCCTTAAAAGCCATTTGTAAGTAATAATAATAATAATGATAATAATAATAATGATAATGATAATAATAATATAATGATAATAATAATAATATAATAATAATAGTGATGATAATAATTGAGGAGCGCTCTGCAGTAACAAGGTATGTACCGATACCTCGCTATAATCGCCACAATTAATTTATCAAAATAACAAATTCAATAATGAGATTTTGAGGAATAATGCATGAAACTTATACATATAAACTATCAATAATACTAATTTAAAAACGCAGATTTGCAAAGGCCTTTCTTCGTTAATGAAAACAATGTTAGTAGCGCGGGTTCGCTAGTGTAAACCTTAGGCAACGGCAAAGAACTTTTGTGGGAGTTAATTGTATTATTGCTTACTGGCTTTTAAGGAACCCGGAGGCTCATTGCCGCCCTCACATAAGCCCGCCATTGGTCCCTATCCTGAGCAAGATTAATCCATTCTCTATCATCATATCCCACCTCCCTCAAATCCATTTTAATATTATCTTCCCTAAAGGTCTTTTTCCCTCCGGCCTCCCAACTAACACTCTATATGCATTTCTGGATTCGCCCATACGTGCTACATGCCCAGCCCATCTCAAACGTCTGGATTTAATGTTCCTAATTATGTCAGGTGAAGAATACAATGCCTGCAGTTGTGTAACTTTCTCCATTCTCCTGTAACTTCATCCCTCTTAGCCCCAAATATTTTCCTAAGAACCTTAATCTCAAACATCCTTAATCTCTGTTCCTCTCTCAAAGTGAGAGTCCAAGTTTCACAACCATACAGAACAACCGGTAATATAACTGTTTTATAAATTCTAACTTTAAGATTTTTCGACAGCAGACTGGATGATAAAAGTTTGTGAGCCGCCAAGTTGTATTATTATTATTATTAGTCCTATCACTACTACTAGTACTACTACTATTATTACTACAACTAGTCTACTGCTACTATTACCACTAAGTTTATTTTTATTTATAACAGCAAATGATGATAAATGCAAAATTTGCAATATTAATAAAGTTTTTGGTTTTACCAAGCATTTAAAAGCAACATTATCGATGTTTCAAATCACTTGCATGTTCCATCATCAATTTGGTTTCGTCCAAGAACTGAAAATTTGACTTTCTCTACCGCTTCCTTGGAGTAATTGTGTGTTCAGCATTAAGAATTATTTTTTGAGTTGTCGAGGACGAACAGTTGGTTTTCTTTGAAATAGATATAAAATATAAGCTGCAGATGAGCTTGAAGCAAGAGATGAGAACACTTTTCAATAAAATAGTAAAATCACTAGAATAATAATGTTTAACATGACATTCATGTCGGCTGCTTAGTATCCTTAGGTGGATTATAATCTTCTACGTTATGAATGCAATAATAGTTGATCTGTCAACGACGTAAGAAGATTTTCTTCTAAAAAGTTGCTCTGAGCCTGACAGAGAGAATAGTACAAAGTCATGACGCTTTATTTTTTTGTCAGTGACATGATGTTCACTTTGTATAAAACTTGCATTCAACAAAAACGTTACTACGATTTCAGAGGTATCCTGACTTTCCAATAACCTCATAAGTAGGGGAAGGTGTTGTACCTTGGGTCAGTTGTACCTTGGGTCATTCAAAATTTCTCTGCCATTTGTGTTTTGAAAAATGAAGTATTACAATCAAGTTACACATTTGTACACAAGAGTCCTCCCACAAAGCTTTGGTGATTTTCAGATACAGTGGTTTGCTTTCTTTGTGAAGAAATTTGTTTTTGATCTCAGAAGGTATTTTCTTTGTACTGTGTTCTTTATTTTTTTACGGGACTGTGTTATAATTCAAGACATTTCCAATAGTAAGGTAAGATCTTTGTTTCTTTCTTGTTCGAATGGTATATTAGGTTATTGTTAGAATATAACCTAACTTTTGAAACATGATGTTCAGTTCACAATGAGCAGTAGTTGTACCTCGGTCCACTTGAAGGGTTGTACCTTGGGTCGACGCAAGGTACAACATTGAACTGATGATGAGCAGAAGTGTACAAATCATTATAAATTATTAGTTAATTTAATATAATTTATTGCTCAATATGTTGGAAATATTATATCGTCATACTTTTATTTTTATAGAACCATGCCAAGAAGCAAGAATGGAAAAAAGCGGGAAAAAGTAGATGTAGAAGCACTTCGCATGGCTATGAAGGATGTGTTAACAAATGGAACTAAAGTGCGAACTGCGGCCAAACATTTTAATATTCGAAAACTACGTTGCCTTGGCACTTAAAAAATATGCAGGATTCTAATGCAAATGAGTTTGTGTACAGAGCTAACAATGATGTGAAGAAAGTGTTTACTTTGCCACAAGAGATTGAATTAGTAGAGTATTTGAAACAGGCAGCAAGGCTACATTACGGTCTAAATAGAAATGAAGTTCTGAAACTTGCATATCAGTATGGATATATGAAAATAATTTGGCTATTCCAGAGAACTGGAAAATCGAGAAAAAAGCTGGCGACATGTGGCTTAGTCATGAAGCTACCACCTCCCCACCAACAAGGTTAATCTAAGAGACAAACTTCCCAACTACAATTCGCAGTTGATTTCAGTAGTTATGATGTTAAGTAGATCGATTTTGTGTTTGTTATCTGCTTAAAATGCATTATTGCATGAACATGTTGCAGAGGAATTGTATCTTTAACTTGTTTCCTATTATATTCCAGAAGTTTCGTGATTTTTAGATAATATGTACACTTTGCATTCATATTTAAGTTTATGCACAATTTGTATTCTTGTTTCTTTTCTTGTAGGCTAAATTTATAATGTGACCCAAGGTACAACCTCATGTTGTACCTTGGTCCATTATACTTGTATACATTTAATTGACTATAAAAATTATCAGAGTAATTAAATTCGTAAATAAAGATTACCAATGATATCTCAAAGAGTAGCTTCATCTTATTTTATAATTTGGACAACCTAATAATCATAATATGGTAAAAATAGAAATTAAATGTAAAAATGACCCAAGGTACAACACCTTCCCCTATATTCACATGTTAGGCGCCTCTGTTCAATATTAATTATATTGAGATTTTTAAATTAGCACAGGTGCTATAATGATTGGCTGACGTACAACCTTTTTCTGTCTCTCATATAAAGAACAAGATTTGGTAACATAACCTTCCAGACTGTAAAGGCCCATTCACAATGAAAATTAAACATAACCGTAACATAAACACAGAAGTTTGCCCCTAGGCTACCAAATGGGATCATTCACAATGATTCACATAAACATTGACATAAACATTGCCGTAAGACATGATTTGCAAACAGAACACAATCGTGGAGCGCTGAAGTATACGACAGAATATGAGGAAATGGCGTCGTTGTTATGTTTCCATGGTTACCAAGTATGTTTGCTGTTATGTTTATGTTCCCATCGTGAATGAGGTATGACTTTTTGATTTTACTGTAACGTTAAGTTAACGCTTACGTTATGTTTAATTTTCATTGTGAATGAGCCTTAAATGCCCGGTTCCTGGAAAGACAGTTACCTGCACCTACAAAGTTATCTGCGATTTAACGCGCTGACATGTTTGAAATGAGTTTCAAAAACAACAGTTATCGTCATCTCTACAGTTAGCTGTGCTTCACCTGATAACTGTGCCTCGGCCTGTAGTTATCTGACTGTTAGTATTGATTCCAACAAATACCGACATGCGGCGCTACTGTATTATTATTTCGTAAACTGTAGTAATTGATATTAAATAATAATATAGACCACAATGAATTAATATACCATATTATCGGCATGGTTAAAAAATTGGCGTTTTATTTACGTAACTTACGGTAAATGTTCTACTTTCTATGTCATAGCGCCTATTAGTTTGTGTTTTTGAGAAGACAGTTTGGAATATATCAAGCTTAATTATTTTCGTCATCAATTTCAGATTCTATGTCGACAGTAAAGGAATATTTTATTCTTTGGTTCTCTACCAATTGAGCACATGAAAGCATTCATATGGACGAATGTAAAATAATTTTGTGCGAGATCGTGCGTATTTGCTTGGTTTCCGCACAAAACCAATCCGCGGAAAGTCTAAAATTCCACATTCAGTATTCCCAACCTAACACACATAACAATTTCCCTCTTCTTACCGCTTAAGCGACATATTGATTTTACTGCTTTAGGCTTTTAACATATTATTTTTAGAGACGTTCAATATAGTAATAATTATAAATTGGAAACTTACCACTGCAATTTGACCTAAATTGCACTGTTAATTATTGTTTTTAAATATTAGCAAAAATTAAGTAAACTCTACAATTCCACTAAAGTTACTGCATTCGTGATGCAAGTAACATTAAGGAAGCCGTGAAAAAATCAACAAGATTCCAGACTCATCATAGACTGGGGGAAAAAAAAGACAGACGTATATCACGGCCTGCTGGAGTATAGTAAACACAGAAAACATTTTAAAGCAACAATGTTGAAGATAGATATTTTTGTTTTTCAAATTTGCCGTCATTGAACAGAAACCAAGATGGAGATTTCATTGCAACTAATTAGAAATTCCTCTTTCAGGTATGTAATAAACGGTCTTCGCACAAAATAATGTACGATACACGAGCGGTATGTTTTCTTTCAATTCTCGGAAATTAAAAAAGCTCAACTACGTTTCGCTTTTTCAAACTTTTCCTCCAACATGAAAACTTCAACATACCGCTCTTGTAACGCATATTAGTATTACATGCCTATCAATATGGCTGCCATAGCCACCACAGCTGACTACAGTTACAGTTTTGTAGCAGAAGTTACATCTAGCGCTCTCTCCACTAGTATTATTTACTTCGATAATCACGCCAAACACCAACAATTATTGTTTTTTAATCGTATTACGACTGAGATGGAAGTGTACATTACACTAGGCTATAGTTATCACACGGTTCTCTAATTAGCCTAAAAAGTCTTGCACCTACTAGTAGTATAGAGCTCACTGTGTAGGCTACCTATCGGCCATATTACTACTGAAAACTTCTGCAAACAAAAGTAACTATAAGTAACTAACAAAATTACTAACAAAATACTAATGGAGACATCTATGGACGACAATAGATGCTAACTTAAGTTACCTCAACTCTTAGTTACAAGCGCTGATAAATGTACATTTAACTTTCCGGAAAATGTTATCAGTGCAGTTAAATGTATAAGAGCAGTTAACTGAGGTTTACCAGAAACCTGGCATAAGACACTTCCCCCACTTACGTTCCAGCAGTGTAATTTTTTTTTTTAATTATGTACTTACGAGTTCTGCGAAGAAATCTCTCACAGTCATCATGACAACTATTTTTTTTTTCAAACTTTTTTATCTAAGAAGTTCTTTGAGTTTTAAAAAACAAAAACTACTATGGTCAAAATTGGGGAATGGAGATGTTCAGCAAGTTTAAATCCACCTTTGTTAATAACATTCATTTTGTGAACGGGAGCATTGTCTTGAAGGAAGAAGAATTCACGATATATTTTTGTCCTTTTCTTTTATTTGGTGCAATCACTTGGTACGTAGTGTTGCCCAGTAATCGCTTGACCTGTATTGAAACAATAACCATTAATATTCCTTTAGCTTCCTATATTAATATGGCCGTAATATTTTCTGGTAAGGCATGAACTTGAACGTCGATACCAAAGGACCATGCTTTGAATTTTATATTCTGGATAAAAGTTGTGCAAACATGTTTTGTCTACTGTAACATATCGACCAAGGAACTTTCTCTGAATAAAGTATAGGCTAATTGCCTTGAGAGCAAAATACTGCTGCACGCTTTTGTTTCATGTCAACATTCTTGGCAGTCACCGTATGGGGACCAAATAATCGTTACTATACAGTAGAACCTCTATTATCCGTGGTAATGAAGGGGGTGGGTTGAACGGTTAATCGAAAAAATCGGATAATCCGTATCATAGAAGACTTTAATAAATTAAGTGTTGCATAATGCAGTTTCGTAATTTTTCCGTGGGCATGTATTTTAACACATTAGGTGGTGAATCAGAAGTTTTAAGTATAATGGCTCTATTGGAAAGAGTGGGTGAAGAAAGAATAATGCTGAAACTGATCAGGAAGAGAAAAAGACGTTGGCTGGATCACTGACTGAGAAGAAACTGCCTACTGAAGGATTCACTGGAAAGAATGGTGAACGAGAGAAGATTTCGGGGCAGAAGAAGATATCAAATAATAGACGGCATTAAGATATATGGATCATATGCGGAGACTAAGAGGAAGGCAGAAAATAGGAAAGACTGGAGAATGCTGGGTTTGCAGTGACAGAACACAATGAATGAATGTCAATGACGGGTTTCTAAGTGTCAAGGAAACTTCCTATGATGGATTTCTGTGGAAATATAGGAAAAGTAGGGTCTCATGTTATAGATTTAAGTAATTTATACACTTTGTCTTTGTTTTTTATTAAATCTCGCACAGTTGTAACTCCAATCTCGTATTCCTCTTTTCGATACTTAGCACAAAATGTATTCTTTTGGCACTTCTGGAAAACGTTTTGCAGAGAAATTAAACAGGTCACTGGAACAGTAGATCATAATATGTAAGGACAAAGGAGAGAATGACAGACGGATAATCCAACAATCGGTTAATAGGGTGACGGATAATCGGGGTTCTACTGTAGTTCCAACTGCAGTAAGACTCGTTAGCTGACGAATTCCCGTGTATTCACAGGGTCAACATTTCCTTGAGCGCACACAATCTTCAGTCCACCTGTACCCTTTTTCAGCATCTAAAACGACGGTACCAAATCTTTGCCACTTGATATGGAAAGGCGTCATGTTCCCTCACACCCATTATATCTTGGTTGGAATTCCTTGGGCGTAAAAAATGTTCCCTGAAGGCACTTAATAAGAGCTTAAAGTTAATTTTTCTCCATTCTCATTTTTTGTCATTCGAAAAATCTTCTAAAGTAAAGTTGATAAACATATGAAGTTCTACATAACTTCAAGCTCGAATAAACTAGCTTCGTTCCTATGGCAACATCATGTTAAGGATAATACTGTAATAACAGCGTAGTATTTCCACCAGCTTCAGCACCTCCAGCAACTTCACCACGGCTGCAACTGGTAATGTTTAATTTTACAGATATTTTAAGTGCGGCTTGAATACATCGGCTGACATTAGAGTTTAAAACCTGCTGGCGATAATGCCGTGCATCGTAACGCTCTCACGCGTGCAGTCGTAAGTTGCCAGCAGCTCAGGTGCTTCGCTGACCATATCCCGCTATTAACTGAGGAATTTATTTGTGATATGCATTATTGCTACCTTTAGAACGCGGCAATATAGCAACCTCGTTAAACGAGTTACGATACTGCAGTTTGAATTAGTTTCTCTTAAACGTACGAACAAAACAGTTTAACTTTGTTATTATCATATTGTTTTGAAACTGTCATTAAACTTCGCTTTAACTAACAGAACGTTTAGTTCTCATTCCTTGCAGTTTAATAAAAACTTAGAAATGGCACTTATGCAGACAATTAAAGGAGTTGCAAACGATACAGCATTTGTTACTTAAAACAGAGGAGGAGATAAGGAAAAATTTATTAGAAATAACAGGCACACGGCCACAATGGCTGCAGTTCCGCAAGACCTAAACTTTTGTATCTGGTGCACAAAACGCTGTTTGTTTCATAATTAGCAGTGCTTTAATTAAGATAGGATCGGCAGACTTAATGAAACTATGCTTTATGTTCAGATACGAAATATCTTTTGGAATGAAAAACGATGTCATCTGAGCACTGTCTTCTAGATAGGCATTTACTTCATATTAATATCCAAGTGTACACGGTGTTTAAGGCACAGGTCTGGGGCTACGGTCACGTGTTCGAACCCAGCGTCTTTGTTTCCATGTGTCGCTGTAGTACCGCAGGCAAGGTGGAGAAAGAAAGAATGGGGAAGGAAACGAGAAGAATGAATGAAGGAAAATAAATGAAGAAGCTAAAGAAACCGGGGAAGAAAAAAAAAAGAAAACAAATAAGGTAGAAAATAAGAGAGAAAAAGAATGATAACAAGAAACGAGAAAAGATGAGGAGATCGAGGGGAAGATAATATGTTAAAAGCCTAATAATATACGAGGTAGGTTCAGCAGCCATCGATGACTTGGTTTGCTTTCTCATTGTACGAAGTATAACTTATTGTAATACTGCGAGAAATACTGACAAACTCATTATATCTGCAATCCTGAGAACGAAAAATGTTTTCTTGATGTATTGTTCCACGTGCACTGATTTTTTCTGAACTATTCGACGGATTTAAATTAATAACATAGAGAGTGTTCCATTAATCTTGCTCGTCCAAAACAACTTTTTCTCAGGCTCCAAATGAAAACTTGTTTCAAATAAAAGTTGTTCAAGTACTATGGAGAATTAGTACATTGGGTATATTTCCTTGTAACCTTGTTCATTAGAGAGGCAGAATAATGACTTCATTTCTTTAAGAACATTATCTTCCCTTTCTATTATTATTATTATTATTATTATTATTATTATTATTATTATTATTATTATTATTATTATTATTATTATTATAACACGTATGTTAATCCAGAAATGCATTTAGAGTGTTGGTTAGTAGACCTGAGGGAAAGAGGCCTTTGGAGAGGCTGAGATATAGATGGGAGAATAATATTAAAATAGATTTGAGGGAGGTGGAATATGATAGTAGAGACTGGATTAATCTTGCTCAGGATAGGGACCGATGTCGGGCTTGTGTGAGTGCTTATGTCCCATCTACGTCTCGGTCTTCCCAAAGGTCTTTTTTCCCTGTGGCCTCCCAGCTAACACTATATATGCATTTCTGAATTCGCCCATGCGTGCTACATGCCCTGTCCATCTCAAATGTCTGGATTTAATATTCATGATTACATCAGGTGAAGAATACAATGCGTGCAGTTCTGCATTGTGTAACTTTCTTCCATTCTCCTGTAACTTCATCCCTCTTAGCCCCAAATATTTTCCTAAGCACCTTATTCTCATACACCCTTAACCCGACACGAAACAAGGAAACAAAGGACTGCAGATGTCTAATTTTTTTTACTATAGAAATTCCAAATTAAGTACATGTAAACATTAGGGCCATATTCATGGACATTCTTAGCGCGGGCTTCCGGTGGATGATCAGCGAACTAACGTTTTTTTATTCATAAGCCAGTGTTAGAGATATGATATGTTATGAATCCGTCCACACCTGTGGAGTAACGGTTAGCGCGTCTGGCCGCGAAACCAGGTGGCCCGGGTTCGATTCCCGGTCGGGGCAAGTTACCTGGTTGAGGTTTTTTCCGGGGTTTTCCCTCAACCTAATATGAGCAAATGCTGGGTAACTTTCGATGTTGGACCCTGGACTCATTTCGCCGGCATTATCACCTTCAACTCATTCAGACGCTAAATAACCTAAGCTGTTGATAAAGCATCGTAAAATAACCCACTAAAAGAAAGATATGAATCCTGTACATGTAATCAGTCGATAGCCGGGGCTAGTTTAGCACGCTCGTAGCACGGACTAGCGAAAAGTCTATGCATAGAACCCTTAGTGATGAGACGTTCTTAAAACGCGTTCCTTTACTCAGATGATGATGATGATGATGATGATAATAATAATAATAATAATAATAATAATAACAATAATAATAATAACAATAATAATAACAAAATAATACAGAATTTTATGCATGACTTCAGAGTTTCAATTTTCTGTAAGTTTATGAGAAAAACTCAAAATGATATGCTACCATTTCTTTCTTGTATAGTATAGGATATGTACATATTAAAGCTAAATCAATAAAATGTTCATAATGTACGTCTAGTAATGGAACATAAATTAGATTTCAAAGTTTGTAAAGCATACGTATTAAATTTGACGATGAAAATCTGGAAGCAGTATATCTTGGGAATACATTTTTTAATTTTGATAATAACGAAACCGACGCTTCACGAAGGCCGTTAATGCAAGAATTTCTGAATTATAACTCCATCGCCGGAAATGAAACCTAGAAACAAAACTACAAGTTAGGTATCTCAGAGCGATGCCGCTATAAAATTTAAGAATCGACTTTATCGAGAATCTTTTTAAATTATCTATGTAGAAAATTAAAAAACACACACATTCATCCATAATAACATGTAACATGCTTCACGTAATCCTCGTGGATTTAACCGTAAAATATTCTCTTCTGTATATTTGCTTTTACTATCGGAAATTTAAAAAATAAAAGCCTCTAAATTATAAGGAGTGTTCTATTTTTCCATCGCCGCTTGTGGCGTATCAGGGTTGATTGTCTTTCGCGCCCCACGAGGCTTATTCCTCATCCCCATTTATGGGCAAGAAGCAGCCCGCCGAGCATCTCCCTTTATCTGCCGTCAGGAAATTAACAAAACCGAACGATGCAATCGTCCCCATCACTTCAGGTTACAGAGTCGTTAATTTGCCGAGTTGTATGTAGGATGGAGTTTAACACGCGAGTTCTAAACTCAATTCGATATATGTGAATGAAAATGTAGAGTTGTTTTTTATTTATAATTTTCCTCTCTTCCCTTTGACGACGAGGAAGCTGCTATGCACAGAGTTTTATTTTTAAAATATACGGTGTGGCAGCATTGTCCTCAAGCAGTCGGCGATGCTGCTTCTCCGAGAACAATGCGAGCGATAAGATTTAATACACGCCACGTTTATATTGAACAAAACTTAATTTTAAAAAGACCCAAATCTGATCAGAATTGCAGATTATTTTAAATTTGTTCGTTTTCGTACTTTATTATCTTTAGATTCGAAACACATAATAAATACTTCCAAAGATGGAGCTGGTAATGATATCTGTGTAGCAGGGATCGTCTGTTAATCATCGAATAGTTTATATCCAGAGTTATATGATTGGCTATATGAACTTCGAAGTTTGCATAGTGGAGTGTTCAGCTTCTCCTTACAGGGTTTATCTTGTGATATTGTCCTGCTTGCTTGCACAGAATGGCTTGATCTAAATGAACTCAGTGAGGCGAAGCATATTTTGAATTACATCAGAACGTATAAGATGGCGGAATTATGCAGGCTTTTAAAAAATAAGAGGTAGGGGAGAGTCGGGTAGTATCTGACATCGGGTAATATCGGACAGTGAGTTTCTTTCATCTACCACACGATGACAGTACCTGATTGACATGGTGATGTCGCATAGAGGAAGGTAACCATGTCATTCAGGTACTACCATATGGTGGTAGATGAAAGAAACGCACTGTCCGATATTACCCGATGTCCGATACTACCCGACTCTCCCCTAAGTTTAAATGCTCATATTTTCTATACAATCTTCAACATTCTAACACTGGCTTATTACGCAACAAATTGAATCTTTTATGTCACCAAGACAACGAGTTTGTTTGTTTCTGATTATTCTGGTGTTCGTGTTATCAGTAGGCACTTGGCCTGCAAGATCGCCAGATATTAACTCATCAGATTAATGGCTGTGGGACATTTTGAAGGAAAGAATGTTCTTGAGCAAACCTTGGCAGTTGATGAGTTGCCTCGCACACACTGTGGCAGATATTCCGGAGCACGAACTCAGAACTGCTGTATACAGAATTCAAGAGAGGCTGTTCATTCATTCATTCATTCATTCATTCATTCATTCATTCATTCATTCATTCATTCATTCATTCATTCATTCATTCTATTCTATAGATCTTACATGAGCAATGAAGCTTTAAGATGTGGAACAAGTCAAAATGTTACAATATTACAATTACAATTTTTACAAATTTTTATAGTTTAGTAATTTTCTACAATTTTTTTAATTTTGTGCAATTTTTTACAATATTTTGGTGAGATGTAGTGAGATGAGGTGAGGTCCGAGGATTCGCCAAAATATTACCCGGCATTTGCCTTTAGGTTGGGGAAAACCTCGGAAAAACCCAACCAGGTAATCAAGTCAAAGAGGGGTAATCAAATCAAATGTGTTGATGCCAAGGACTCACCATAGACCATCCGGCTTCAGTCCCACGGCTGGGGAAAACCTCCGAAGAAACCAAAGTCCAAAGGGGGATCCAACCCAAGCCCGAACGCAGCTCCGGATCAGCAGCCCAGCGAGTCTGCCGACTGAGCTACATCGATGGCTCTACTAAAAGTATACAATACATAGCCAATCAGATTGTTAAATTTACAAACGCAAACGATCATTCATCAGTTGAGCTATATTTATAATACAAAACAAGTAAGTTAATTAACAAGAACAAAATGGTGGACACATATATCATCTACACAAGTTATGCCAATGAGTGGTGATGCAAAAAAAAATGTTCTTGAAAAGAGTACGATAACCTTTAAACAGCATGCTGAATCACAAAGCTGCAAATGTCTAGGAATGCGTAATGTAAAACATAGTGGACTTGTTTTGTTATTTTCTTCTTGTACAGAGGAGGGACCCGAAGACTTATATTGCGGTCTGAGGCTTATTGTGCTTACCTTGTGAATGATACTTGAAGCCGAACGGTCGCGTTCTTCTGCACATGATGACATGTAAAATGAGTTCTAGGTCCAACGCCGAAAGTTACCCAGCAATTCTGCTTCAATTGGTGGAGGGAAAACTCCCGGAAAAAAAAAACTCTAACCAGTTAACTAGTCCCAACGAGGATTTGAACACGGGCCCGCTTGTTCCACAGTCATACGTGTTAACCGTTACTTCACAGCGGTGGACACAATACTTCCTTGTTATATGTTTACTCTTTTCGATGTCATTTTACCATGATGTTGTTGTTCGCGGTTGCAACCAAACAGTAACGCAAAGTTTGGTTTTCTGACATTCATTTCTATTAACCCAGAAGCTAAGACACTTAACTTTATATTTATAAACTAGCCGTACCCGTGCGCTCCGCTGCACCCGTTAGAAATAAATATGAAGTAGCCTAATTGCATAATTAAAATAGGACGTTTGATCCAGGGCACATTCGTGTTTGATAGAAGGATAAATAGTTTAATATGTTACTTAATTTAAATTGTATTTAAATAATTAAAATGCGATTATTTTGGTCCAGAGACACTCATTTGGTGCAATGACAATTCCTTTAACATGTTTCGTAATTGTTATTACATGCAACCATAGTTTAATGAAGATTGACATATCATTTAGTTTTAATGTGTATACTTTATATTACTTGCTATATGTTTCAGAAGTTACTGTAATAACATTGTAGAATTATGTCCATCTAGAGAAACTACACTTTCCAATGGTGAAATAATAATTAAACAATTAATTAGCTTCCGATATTACTTCATACAAACACAGAAACATTCTCTATAGGCTATGTTTATTAGCTTTCGATTATTGTTGTCCAAGGCCCCTTATAGACGAAGTCATTTGTTTTTATTTCAGTAGAGCGCCTTAGATGGCGTTGTTATTGTAATTTTAAAACTCATTTATCTCATTAAATATCAGTCCTATCAAAATTCTGTATAGAATAAAACTTATCGGAAATTATTTTTAAAGAAACTTTTGTTATGTAATATTTTTCATGAAAATTAATAATAAGGGAGATATTTCGATTTATTTAATTCAAGCCCCCTTATAACCCCCCCTTTTAAAATGAAGTATATTGAATGCTATATAGCATAAAATCTAAGTTACAACGAACTTAATTTATATTCCAATTTTCATTAAAATCGGTTTAGCCATTATCGCGTGAAAAGGTAACAAACATCCAGACAGACAGACAAAAATTAAAAAAAAAAAAGCGATTTTCGGTTTCAGGATGGTTAATTATACATGTTAACACCAATTATTTTTGGGAAACCGAAAATTACCAGAAAAATTTCGGCTATAGATTTATTATTAGTATAGATTGTACAATAAATGCGTAACGTAAAATAGCTTTTCGTATATCAGGCTACGCGCAGCTTGTAATGCGATTTTGACATTTAAAAACCTCCAGTCTGAGTCGACAGGGATGATTAAACATTTTATGTATTTTTTTCCCCTTCGTGATTCCCATATTACTAAGCAGCAAATGGAATCCCTATCTTCTTTGTGGACAGACGAGTTGTAACTTGGTGAAGGGCGAGACATTCACACACGCTTAGTTCGATATCGGCGAAAAATAATCGGAAAGTTTTGCCTGGACCTCTCTCCTTCAAGGCGGGTTACAGATTTTCTTTCCTTCCGAAGAAAGCCTTGTTCAGTGTTTCCACCGTCCCTGTTTGAGTTTAGAAACACCAACGATGATCCACGGCTGCCCACGGTAGGCCTAAGTTACATTCTACAGGAAAACAAAGACATTACAGACACTTTATTTTGCTGTTTTCTTAGCGGCTACCTGTTTGTTAATATTTCGGCAGAATTTATGTAGACATTTTAAGGCCTAAAACCTTTGAAATGTCCACTTACAAGGAGGCCTATAACTAATGTGTACAAAACATTTAAGTGTCTTTTTCTCTTTTTTCGGAAGCTCTGTATTTACGGAGTGTAACAGATAAAAGCCGTTCCAAAAGCATAGGGCGTGGTAGAGTGCATTGACGTATAGGGTAAATTAGGGTCTGTTGGACAGTCGGACATGTTGGACACTTTGTACTTTAACGTGTTACCTCGCCACTTGTGGGCACCAAATTCTGCTAGAAGTCAATGACGGAAGTAGCCACGAGTGGGGCTACTTCAGTCATTGACATCTAGCAGAATGTGGTGCATACAAGTGGCGAGGTAATACGTTAAAGTACAAAGTGTCCAACATGCCCGACTGTCCAATAGACCCTAATTTACCCTACAAAATTAGGACAAGAACCTAACCCCTAACTTAAAATGTATGCCCATGTCGAATGCGACGAATAGTTTTCTACAAATAATACTAGAGTAATTTACTAGGGTTGGATAAAAAGTAATGGCAACAGTTCGATATTTCTGACATGGCTTTATTCACAGAGGTACAACATTTACGTACCTTCTATATAGTCGCCCCCCTTATTTATTACCTTTTGCCAAATGTTTGGAAGGCGTCGTACACCATCAGCGCGTCCATCTTTGTTGATGTTCCGTATTGACCGCCCTAAAGCACGGATAAGTTCATCTCCGGTATTGTACCGGGTCCCTCGCAGTGGTTCTTTCACTTTGGTGAAAAGATCGTAATCGCATGGATCATATCGGGTGAGTACGGTGGATGTTCCAGTAGTCCGCGTTTTCCGTCTGCCTTGGAGGTACAGCGTGGTGCAGTATTGCCCCATCAATGTCATACGCCACAATGAACATCTCCTTCACAGCACTTTGTGTAGGGCGCACTTTCTTTGCACGAGGAGAACCGGGATGCGTCCATTCATTTGATTGGCGTTTCAAGTTTGGCTCATACGAGCGAGTCCAGGTTTCGTCCATAGCGACGATTCGTCCAAGAAAGTCGTCACCTTCCCTTTGGTACCGGTGCAACAAGGCCTTCCCGGAACGCTTTAACCCATCGTGCAACTGTGCGATATGGCAACGCTGCATCGCCACATGCTTCACGCAGTCCCTGAAAACATTCTTGTGCACTACGACCTCGTGGCATTTCAATTTTGATCCAGGAACGTTGCTCTAGTTTTGTAAGGATGGTCTTAGGGCGCTCGCACTATTCCTATGAAAGTGAACGTTCTACACACTGCAGTAGATTGATGGAGTACTGTCGCCGCTGGCTGCACTAACTCATCTAACAGTCCTTGTTCATGTCCCCACAGCTGGCAGCTCTCGAACGCACCATTGTCACGTGACAGCAGTGTTGCCATTACTTTTTATCCAACCTATGTATTATACAAGTTCGTAAAGTGGGTAGTATTTTGCTAGGAGTGTAGGTTTGAGAGACGAGGCTTGCCCAGTTTCTCAAATAGGTACACGATTGTCAAAATGCAACTTCACGAATGTGTAGGCCTACCATGCAATGCTTTTTCTTCGATTGCCTCAAAGCATTATCTCACGCACACTTTGCTCACTTCACGCACTATCGTAGAAAAAGGTATTTTATGTAAGCAATTTCGTTTAAGTGGCATAGTTACTTTTTTTATTTTAGTTGGTTATTTAACGACGCTGTATCAACTACTAGGGCCCGATTGTATAAACCATTTAATCTTAGATCAGAGGTTAAATTGATCCTTGTTTCAGCTGAACTTGGAATTTTGTGTTGTATAAAGTCTAATCTGAGATTAATTTGTCTCAAACTAAAGTCAACTTTGACTGAAGAAATTTCTCCGATTAAGTTAGATGATCCAAGTTCAGTTATTTCTTTTCTGTTTGAAATATACGAGTGACAGATTGTGCAAATAAAATATCCATTATTATTAATATTAATAGATATGATAGGTACATTTATATATATTTCTTTCAATTTCTTGCTTTAGTACACAAACATTCTTATATTTTATAAGGCTCTATCGTGTTCAGCAGTATCAAATAACATAACCTATAATTATATTATGTTTATAACAACCATTAATTATTAATGGATATGATAGGTACATTCATAAATGTTCAATTAACTGTATTACTAAACGAAAATTGTCGTTTTATAAAGCTTTATTATGTTTAGCAGTATCAAACACCATAACATGATAACAACTCGGAGAACAGTAACCTTCTTCTTATTGTCCGCCATTATTTACATTGCACAAAAAACCAGTGTCTCCAACAGAGTTTACGGAAAGTCGTCAAAAAGTAGTTGTAAAGTCGCTAGATTTCTCATTATCGACAAAGAAAGATTAAATTTTGTCAGTATGGGGTGCTAAAAAGGTCGCTAAATTCCTATTTAAGCAATATAAAAGTTAAAAGAAATTGTTGTTGAAAAAGAGTTGAAGTCGCTAGATTGGCAACACTGAACAAACCTGTCCGCGCATCACGTTTTTCACCTGTTTATGCGATGTTGCCAAATCCTTTTCACGTGAACTTAGATTTCATTTGAACCAAGGTAATTTGATCGCAGGAAAGTTTTATACAATAGAAGAAGTGTCTGAACTCAGTTCACTTTTCGATCTTCGATCAAAGTTGATCTTTAGTCAGGGAGATTTATACAATTGGGCCTAGGTTATTTAGCGTCGATGAGATTGGTGATAGCGAGATGATATTTGGCGAGATGAGGCCGAGGATTCGCCAGAGATTACCTTGTATTCACATTACGGTTGGGGAAAACCTCGGAAAAAACCCAATCAGGTAATCAGCCCAAGAGGGGATCGAACCCGCTCCCGAACGCAACTTCAGACCGGCAGGCAAGCGCCTTAACCGACTGAGCCACGCCGGTGGCTACGCATAGTTACTTAATAATATTTATTAACAATCTTCATCCTTCCTGAAGTGACTTCGTCTTCGTGGCAGTGATAAATAATTAGAACTTTGAATAAAGTGAGCGTTATCAATGAGTACCACACCACATATTAGATACCAAGAATGTTTTGTTATAAAAATTCTTTCTACGTAAATATGTATGCAAACCCGTAGCCGTTAGTAAAATCGAGTAGTTGGCTAGACGGATACTAAAGAGCGACATGTGGTAAGACATTATCACAACACTCGTGAACCTTGTTATATACCAGATGCCTCATTTATCTTCTGTTTCAAAATAAATGTTTCCTCAGGCGCTAAATGAAATTTATCCTATTTTTAACAAAAGTTATTTAAACACAATAGCGAATTAGTACTAACAGTATATCTTCATGTAACCTTGTTCATTAAGCAGATATTGGTAATGGCTTCATTTTTTAAATGACAGCGTGTACTTTTTATTTGATGAATCATTTGACCATTTCAAGGACTATTAAAAATGTATCACAGTGTACCCAGCGAATAGGGATTATAAAGAATGGACACTTCGCGTCGGTACCTTTGATGTAGCCGGACCGATTTCAATGACCTTCAAGCCAGCTAGAGCGTGAGATTCTGCTTTCTCCCTAGAGTTGGCGCTGACATCACACCAGCTAGCAGTCGACACAGCGGAAATATAACACATATAATTAATACATCTAGGTACATTATGTACTCAAATAAAATAAAATGGATCCATAAAATAATAAATCCGTCATTAACTGTAATGTCTAGACTCTAGAGTTCCTTTATAATGAGAGTTGAGACGTTGACCCCAACAACAATTAAAATATGTAATGATTTGATAGCAGTGAAAATGGAAAAACAAAACTCTTACGAGAAGTAAAACCATATACCTATATTATATTATATACAAATATTAAACGAATTTGATACTTCATTTTATAATGTATTATATTATTTTATAATATAATTTATGATATCTGAAATATAAAATATTATTATTACAACTAGTTTGTCACTGAGAAATAAGGAAATGCTGTTAACTTGAATTTATTTGAAGCAAAGCGTTACTGGATTATGCAATAAGGTAGGCGATGTTTGGATCCTGTGCCTTAATTCTATTCTCAATTATTATCTCAGCGTATGCTCGATTACACTACCTCTAGCGCTTGAAAGTGGAACTAGCCGCTGGCGCACAGAGAAACAAAACACAGGAAAATTCGCTCAGTGTCCATTCTTTATAATCCCTATTCGCAGGTGTACCATTCTAGTAAACAAACCTTTAACACTTGCAGTATAATTATGTACTTACTACAAGTGCGAAATAAAATGACGCTGTGTAGCACTTCGGTATTTCTATTAAAACACAAGATTTACATGTCCTGCTCGAAGTGGTAACCTTTGGAATTAATGCATAATTACAATCTTTGAATGACTGACTTCCTGGATCGTACTAATGTTGCTGAATGTCCTCTGGTGGAACATTTCAGAAGAACGAGCAGGCCAACTAACTGGTCTACCACGTCCAATCCACCAACTAGGTTTATTTGGCCCAGACACGAAGGAGACAAGGTGGTATGTGCTGGCCATCCGTCATGCTGATACAGCATTATTATTCTGTTCCTCAAAGGCATGACCCTCGAAGATAAGGAAGAATGTTCTTAAGAATCTGGCATATCGTCTCCCCTTTAGGAAATAAGGCCCAATAAAGGCATTGCAATGTTATAGGTCGCGCAAGGAACGATTACCGAAAAGGAATGGTGGCGTTGCTGTCTGTTTTGACGTGTGTATAGGCACGCCGAGGGGGGAGAGGTGCGAGCCGATGGAAGTACTGTCTCTTCCAAGAAGATGAACGAATGAGGACATCGCTGTGGAAATAAAGAACGTAGCAAGAGAAAAATTCGAAGCTAATTAAACGCGCAACATATGTTTACGAATGAAATAATAATACCGTGCGATACAAGACATGTATTCACATGCAATGGAACAAACTAAAGTCATAATGTAACTATCACAACGCAAGACTGATTCTATCGATGTCATTTCTCTTCCGACTGTACTCTTGAATATCATTCAAGTTAGCTCGTGACCTTTTCTAACGACCGCTCTTCCTTATCGCAGTGTTTCATTCGCATTCCTTCCGTCGGTATTCCGTGCTTGCGAGATCTATACAAATTGTCATTTTACTTCGGACTTTCAGTAGAGTCTTAGAAAAAAGTTTTGTTGCACAATTATTTTTTAAGTCCCAGAAAGGAGGCAGTACGTAGGCTATGATCAGACATACAACCAAACAAAACTAATTTTCTTACCTCAACTAGTGGTTTTCTTATGAACCAGGTCGCTCGTCCTCTGATCATGCGCACTGCCTCCTTTCTGGGACTTATAAAGTATCAGTGGGATAAAACATAAAGTATCTGTGGGATAAAACATAAAGTATCTGTGGGATAAACATAAAGTATCTGTGGGATAAAACATAAAGTATCTGTGGGATAAACATAAAGTATCTGTGGGATAAAACATAAAGTATCAGTGAGATAAAACATAAAGTATCTGTGGGATAAAACATAAAGTATCAGTGAGATAAAACATAAAGTATCAGTGAGATAAAACATAAAGTATCTGTGGGATAAAACATAAAGTATCTGTGGGATAAAACATAAAGTATCTGTGGGATAAAACAATATCAGTGGGATAAAACATAAAGTATCTGTGGGATAAAACATAAAGTATCTGTGGGATAAAACTTTTTCCTAAGACTGTACACTATGAGTTCCATATTGTTTTGCACTTCTCAATGTCTTGTTCATTAGAATGGTACATTGAACTTGCCTTGAAGGGTTAAATGGTTCTTTGAATAAAATGCACATGGCGTTATTTAAATAACGTTGTGTACACTTCGCAATCTCTCACCAAAATAAATAAAATATATATATATATTTTTTTTCACAAGCCTGCCAATTTATTGCACTGACCACTCCATCCTTACAACGCCGTGACCAGTACTGAGTAATTATTTAACGGAAAATAATATGTATTATATTTATACCGGTACCAAAAAATTGAGTTAGAACTCATATTTGTTAATAGGGAATTACAGTAATCGTAATGGGGTATCAGAAGTGTTTGTATAAGATTATTTTATAATGTAAGTTATAGAAAGTAGGTGCTTCATACAAGAATTTTTAGCTCTGACTTCTATTAATTACAAAAACTTGACAAGATCTATAACAGTAATTGTTTCCAAGGACTGTTATACAAAATAAATAAATAAATAAATAAATAAATAAATAAATAAATAAATAAATAAATAAATAAGTAAATAAATAAGTAAATAAGTAAGTAAATAAGTAAGTAAATAAGTAAATAAGTAAGTAAATAAGTAAATAAGTAAATAAGTAAGTAAATAAGTAAATAAGTAAATAAGTAAATAAGTAAATAAGTAAATAAGTAAATAAGTAAATAAGCAAATAAGCAAATATGCAAATATGCAAATATGCAAATAAATAAATAAGCAAATAAATAAATAAATAATTAAGTAAATAAGTAAATAAATAAGCAAATAAATAAATAAGCAAATAAATAAATAAGCAAATAAATAAATAAGCAAATAAATAAATAAGTAAATAAATAAATAAATAAGTAAATAAGTAAATAAATAAACAAATAAATAAATAGATAAGTAAATAAATAAATAGATAAGTAAATAAATAAATAGATAAGTAAATAAATAAATAAATAAATAAGAAAATAAATAAGTAAATAAATAAATAAATAAGTAAATAAATAAGTAAATAAGTAAATAAATAAATAAGTAAATAAATAAATAAGTAAATAAATAAATAAGTAAATAAATAAGTAAATAAATACGTAAATAAATAAATAAGTAAATAAATAAATAAATAAATAAGTAAATAAGTAAATAAATAAATAAATGAGTAAATAAGTAAATAAGTAAATAAATAAATAAATAAGTAAATATATAAATAAAGAAGTAAATACATAAATAAATAAATAAATAAGTAAATAAATAAATAAATATTTAAATAAATAAATATTTTAATAAATTGTAATTTCTATCTTTTTTCTTTTCTTTTAGTTTCATGTGATTCATTGTCTTGAAGCTGTCCAAAAATTCTTCAATATTCCGGAAGTTTAGGAATGTCAACTCTCTAGTGCTAGTCAATGCTTTTTGTGAATAATACGTGTTACGTCCACAGCGGCGAGTAAAGCGTAATTCCTGTATAGAAATTAAATATCGGTATAATGAAGGCTGAATTACTGGAAGGTTATGAGCTGGAGAAGAAATGTGTGTGAAATGTGGCTCCGCCTAATCGCAGAGCTAGTAATTTTATGGCTCTGAACCACAAGGGGAGAGCCCGGGCCCTTCACAGGGCTGATAACGCCATTTAATAACGCACATTCGATAATGAACAAAAGGTGACGGGGTTTTTGTTTCGAAGCTGCAAGACGCCACAGACCAGCACATCCTGATAGATATTCTCTTGCACCCCCGCAGCGTGCGAGATCTGCGAAAACCTGGGATCCTGGCTCCTACATATAAAAGGAGATGGTGAAAATAGTGTCTGGAATTACGAGCGCGATAAGGAGTTTACGATTGGCTGTATGCAGTATCCTGGAGTGGGGGAACTTTATAGCTCCACAACCACCGCCGCTTACAAGAGGGTTGAAAGAGTTGGAGTTGTACCAGGCGGTGCTTACGTTTCTGCTGCAACCCCTCAGGCCGACAGAGGCCTGCAAGCTCCTCGCACTTCTTACCTTTCCCAGGTTTTCTTTTTTCAGTGTCTTGGTTTTCCTTTTCTCTATCCATTTTCATATTTTTATTTTTCTTTTTTTGTATATTAATATTAATTAACTCACTCACTCACTCACTCACTCACTCACTCACTCACTCACTCACTCACTCACTCACCTCTACTTCAACTGATATTTTAATCTTTTCGTCTTCTTTCGTTTGACATTTGTATTCTTTTGTGCGAGATCGTGCGTATTTGCTTGGTTTCCGCACAAAACCAATCCGCGGAAAGTCTAAAATTCCACATTCAGTATTCCCAACCTAACGCACACAACAATTTCCCTCTTCTTACCGCTTAAGTGATATATTGATTTTACTGCTTTAGGCTTTTAACGTATTATTTTTAGAGACGTTTAACATAGTAATAATTATAAATTGGAAACTTACCACTGCAATTTCACCTAAATTGCACTGTTAATTATTGTTTTTAAATATTTGCAAAAATTAAGTAAACTCTAAATCATTACATAACCTTACCGTTTGTTTTAAGTTCGCATTTATAGACTGGGGGGGGGGGGGAAAGACAGACGTATATCACGGCCTGCTGGAGTATACTAAACACAGAAAACATTTTAAAGCAACAATGTTGAAGACAGATATTTTTGTTTTGCAAATTTGCCGTCATTGAACAGAAACCGAGATGGACATTTCATTGCAACTAATTAGAAATTCCTCTTTCAGGTATGTAATAAACGATCTTAGCACAAAATAATATACAATACACGAGCGGTAGACTATGTTTTCTTTCAATTCTCGGAAATTAAAAAAGCTCAACTACGTTTCGCTTTTTCAAACTTTTCCTCGAACATGAAAACTTCAACATACCGCTCTTGTAACGCATATTACTATTACCTTTCCACCCCCGCTTTGTATTCATTATTATTTTTAATATTTCTTCAGTTTCATTCTCTTGTCTCTGCTTTATCCCTTTACTTTCCTCTTTGTCTGTGAGGAATGGATAAACAAAAGAAAGAGTTAAATCGGTGCAATAAACTTCTATTTTCTCTTTCGTTGCGTTTTGTCTTCGTTGAATCTTTTAGTTTATTCTTACTTCGCCGTATTCCCTTCATTCTGTCAGTTTGCCCCGTCATCATCGGTGCACGTTCAGTCAGCATCTAGCTAATAGTATTCTGCTTGAAAGCGTCAATTCAATTCAATTTATTTTGCCATTAGACATACAGTTTTAGGCTTCGTCAGAATACATTGAAAAAACACTAATAATAGAAACAGTAAAATTTAAGTAATACAATGAAAACATGAAATAATTTGAAACTTTTAAATTGAAGAAAACTAACTAAATTGCAATTAAACTTATTTATTAAAATACAATTTCATATAAATTTATGTTGAAAAACTCAGCAACAGAATAATAATTGTAACTAATCTAAATAACTTTATTTATTAAAAAACAATTTCGTGTGAATTTATGTGAAGGAACTCATCTACAGAGTAGAAAGGATTAATTAAAAGCCAATTATAAAATCTAGCTTTGAAACTATTGGTTGGTAACTTATAATATTTACTGCGAAGCTTATTATAATTGGAAATACTCTGTGGATTCTTTCATCTGCAGTAAGAAATACGTACAATACTTAATATTTTCAACAACTTGCATTGAATACCTTCAGCCATGTCGCCTACCCTTCTTTCAATCGTATTACTGGAGAGGTATTTATCTGAGCTTCTACCAAACATTATTTGCACCACATCCACAACTATCGCTAGAATCAAATTTTTGACAATTGTATGTGGATTACTGGTGTTTGCAGCAAAATGCAATTCGGTAACTTGTCAGTAATTCATTTCCATTAGTGCTGGTTACTCACTTACTACAAATGGCTTTAGAGAACCCGGAGATTCATTGCCGCCCTCACATAAGCCCGCCATCGGTCGCTACCGTGAGCAAGATTAATCCACTCCCTAGTATCACATCCCACCTCCCTCAAATCCATTTTAATATTATCCTCTCATCTACGTCTCAGCCTCCCAAAAGGTCTTTTTCCCTCAGATCTCCCAACTATCACTCTATGCATTTCTGGATTCATCCATACGTGCTACATGCCCTGCCTATCTCAAACGTCTGGATTTAATGTTCCTAATTATGTTAGGTGACGAATACAATGCGTGCAGTTCTGCGTTGTGTAACTTTCTCCATTCTCCTATAACTTCATCCCTCTTAGGCCAAATATTTTCCTAAGCACATTATTCTCGAACACCTTTAACTTCTGTCCCTTTCTCAAAGTGAGAGTCCAAGTTAGTGCTTTTTACCGAAGTAAAAACGGCGGACCACTTCTTGTGCAGATAGTCCGGCTTTCTCTGAAACAATTCACTGCCTTGTCCCTTATGAACGAGCATTTGGTAATTAAATATCGAAATAGCTTTGACTGCTTCATACTTCCTTGTTGCATCACTTCTCAAGAAACTAGACTCTGTAGTTCATTGGAAATACTGGTAAAACCGTAATTGAGACAGTCATATGTGTGCAATCTATGTTTGAGTTTCTTCTCGTCACTGTCAAATGTAAAAGGTTTCAGCGATGTTTTTAAAAATGTATCCATTTATAAAAAAAATGTGTATAGCTCGTACTGGTCGTTTAAAATTCGATTTGTCGTTCAAAAGTACAGCGCACAGACTGGAAATAACATCCATCATGCTTCGCGGCTATTCACACACACACACACACGCACGCACACGCACACGCACACGCACACGCACATGCACACACACACACACACACACACACACACACACACACACTTGAAATGTTTCCAGGAGACTCCAGTGCCATCTAGTTACGAATAGTGTGCGCTCTCGAAGAGGTTGAGGAGAAAGAATCCCTAAACTTACCATATGAGATAAAGAGCCGGAGTATTAACCAACTGTCAAATATCTTGGCGTAACTCTGGCCAGAGGTTGTCCTGGCATCAGCATCTCCATCTGCTTAAAGGAAAAGCCATTGGACGCATAGTGCACATATTTCCGCTATTAAAATCAGGTGCCATAAGCATTAAACGGAAATTGCATCTCTATAAGGCTTTGGTACTGCCAATTATAACATATGCTGCACCTTCCTGGGGCTATATGAACAGCAATGCTTACAAACCACTATAGGTTGCACAAAACAAGGCTCTTAGACTGATTCATAGGTCTGACTGGTTTACTAGAAAATCTCAAATACATGAAGATCTCAGAATGCCATATATACAGGAAATTCTTGTCAAAATTATAAGGAAGTTTTATAGTGGACTTCAAAGAAGCCCAAATTATTTTATTAAAAGAATTGGAGACTATAATGTAGACGACTTCAGACTGTACTGAACGCCGAAAATGGCTATTTTCGATATTGGGTAATGATCTAACTGGCGGTCTTGTGATACAGTGTAAGAAAGCACAAACAAATTTCCAAACTTTTTCAAGGACATCAACTTCTTCGAATTTGTTCGAAGAAGAGATTCTATGAAGTAATAACACAAGGAACAAGAACGTAATAGTGCAGTCAGGGACCCAAGAAGTCCGATACCGCATCAAAACCAAAGAAGGATTTAAAAAAAAGTCTAGAGAACAAAGAGAAACAAACTGGGTACCGAATAACAGACGCCGCAAGCATAATGTTTGATTTGTATTGAACTGTTACCGTAGCGCCACTGCGGTAGTAGTTTGAAGTAGTACTAGAAATGACGCTCCCGTAATATTTCATGTCATTGTTGCATCGTGTACTTCTATTTTGATCGTTGTTTGGGTGCTATCCACTGATTTTTTAGTAAAATATCGTTGTTTTCGATTGTAGAGGGATTTGTATTTTTTTTTTGGAATAGGATTAAGTACCATACGGTAGTGGGAGTCACAAACAAAAGTCGCCCAAAAGTGGGTCGTGCCTTCAAAATGTTAGGGACCTCCGCTCAATGCTAACTGACACTTGTACTTCCATCTTAACTGAGGCCAGCAACAGAAATGACAATAACTGAGCAAACAATTGAGTTTGATTGAAGGTCAACAATAGATGACACGGCAATCGATGGTGTAGGAATTGTTTTACGTTTTTTTCCTTCCTGAAACACGTCGGCAGCAATGTGTGTGGCTTGAAAGGACACGTCGGCCCTCGTAATACAGTGCTCGTATTCAGTCTGTTCGGACTTGAACAACGTGGCCGGTATCTTCCTGTATCTGAACAAACACGACGTATATGGTACACCTGCAATCCTCGTTATAGTGAATCATACCGCCACGGTGGACTTATGAGCCAGAGACGCAGGGTTCAAGTACCGGTCGATCAACCCTGAATTTAGGCTATAAAGTGTTGGTCAAACCGTTGTTTTCTGGTTCTCCACAATTCTCAATCATTTATTACGATTGCAAAGCTCGTAGAGTCGGACATATAACGGCAAATTAAGGTCCGGAATTGCAAAAATAAATAATTGAATGAATGAATTGAAATGAGTGAGTAAATAAATAGCCTTAAAACTGAAAAGTAAATGCATTAATAAGTAAATAAATAGATAAATAAATAAATATATAAAATAAGCAAGTAAATAAATAGGTAAATAAAGTAAACTAGTAAATAAATAATTAAACAAATAAAGGATAAATCGCAATATAGCGAACGCCAGTAGGGGAAGTTATCCCCACCCACATGAAATATGCATTCGACACAACACTCGCCTATCACGTAGAGTGTCTGATGAGCTAGTAGGGGAAAAGTGGAAGGGGTCGTGGGCGGAGCTTCTATGTTCGCTATATTGCGATTTGCCCCAAATAAACAAGTAAATAAGTGAATTAATAAATTTATAAATAAATAGATGATAAATAGATAAATGCGCAAATAAGTAAGTAAATAAATACATAAATGATTGAATAAATAAATAAATAATAAAACTTGCAGTGATTCATATACCGCCGTAGGTAATGTTTACACAGTAGGGGTTTTTGCTTGTTCTTGGAGTACGTGAGTCTCGTATACATAAGACTCTTCCATTCGATGAACTGTCAGGGTACCTTGGATCATGCTCGGGTTACGAAGTTGAACAAGATGCGGTGTTATTGTAAGCCATGCAGCCCGAGTATTACTGCTTCTCCCGCAGAACATAGCCTTTTGGAAATTAAGCGCTTCTAAACTTATATCGTACATTCGGTGCTTTGGCACGTCACGTTGCCTTGGAGTTCAGGTGCAGAAAACAGAGTGCGCAGCTGTTGTTGAGTTCGATCCTCTGATATAGGAGCAGTAGAGTAGGTATTCACGTGTCAAACATAATTCCGTGTGAGTTCGGTCGTTGGAGGCAACAAGAAAACTTCATAATTTATTTTCTGATATCGCCATCCCCAACAGGATTGGTCATATATCTTACCACAATACATCTTTATATTCCTCATCATTTCGTCTCAGTTGCTATAAATTGGAACTCGCTTCCGAGTGAAGTAAGGAGCTGTCGGATAATTACTTCATTTAGATCAAAATTACATAAATTCTTTCTTAGTAGATTAATTACTGTTTAATATTTTATCCTTGTAATGAAACTAATGTCTGTCCATTATCAGGCATTATTATTATTATTATTATTATTATTAATTTAAATACAATATTAAAACTCTAATGGCTAAATCCCATTACATTCATATTATTCTCATTCTGTTGATATATTTTAGATTTAGATTTTTAACCCCTATAACGTAGATGGATAACTCGTATGAGGTAATCCCTGGCGTAAGCAACCCGCAGCGCATATTCTTTAAGGTCGTTCTTCCTATTTTATATGGAAAGTTATTGATCTTAGCAGAGCATGCTTGACGTGCAATATCTCCTGGTTCTATAGACGTTTGGACACCCATGCCGTATAGCATAGTTGCAGAAAAGTGTGAACTTAATTTTCATCATTTAACTAACTAGTTCTTTGGAAAAAGAACTAAGGAAGAGACTATTGAAGTGCCTTGTGTGGAGTGTGGCATTGTATTGAGCAGAAATGTGGACATTACGACGAAGTGAAGAGAAGCGACTAGAAGCATTTGAAATGTGGATATGGAGAAGAATGGAACGTGTGAAGTTGACAGACAGAATAAGAAATGAAGCTGTGTTGGAAAAAGTGGACGAAGAAAGAATGATACTGAAATTGATCAGGAAGAGAAAAAGGAATTGACTGGGTCACTGGTTGAGAAGAAACTGCCTACTGAAGGATGCACTGGAAGGAATGGTGAACGGGAGAAGAGTTCGGGGCAGAAGAAGATATCAGATGATAGACAACATTAAGATATACGGATCATATGAGGAGACTAAGAGGAAGGCAGAAAATAGCAAAGATTGAAAAATGCTGGGCTTGTAGTTAAAGACCTGCCCTTGGGCAAAACACTATGTAGCCTATATATATGTATGTATCTAGCTCATAAATTAAGTTATGATTTCTTCGCAAAGGCTTTATCTCTAAATTAGATCTATGAAAGAAACTTACTCTAGTCGCTAAATTTTAACTCAAGGCCATTACTGTAGAATCTTTAGTGTGTTGTAAATATTTATAATTCAAGTATGTATGTGGCTACTGTATTGATAAGGCTGGTTGAGTGGAAGAGAAGGCCTTATGGCCTTAACTCTGACAGCCAAAATGAAACATTCTACATTCTACAGTCCACACCTATGGAGTAAAGGTCAGCGCGTCTGGCCGTGAAACCAGGTGGCCCGGGTTCGATTCCCGGTCGGGGCAAGTTACCTGGTTGAGGTTTTTTCCGGGGTTTTCCCTCAACCCAATAGGAGCAAATGCTGGGTAACTTTCGGTGCTGGAACCCGAACTCATTTCACCGGCATTATCACCTTCATTTCATTCAGACGCTAAATAACCTAGATGTTGATACAGCGTCGTAAAATAACCCAATAAAATAAAAAAAATAAACATTCTACACTTCAGAAGAACTGGACTGGAATTTCTCTCATAAATTATTAAATAATCCTTTCTAATAAGGTAGAAAAGTGCAGTGCATCTAAGCTCCACACATAAAGTATTTAGTTAATTTTTTATTAGAAAATTAAGAATGACAACACGAATTAATATAAATTTACAAGATAAGAGCACCACCTATTACAGAAAGATTAGTTTGCCTTCATGATCATTCCCTGAACTCCCGTCTGAGATGTGTAGTGTGGAGGGATATTTTCAGCAATAATAACTGTTATAAAATTGGTGTGTAACATCGCCTGTGTGGTTGTAAAACCCCAACTTCACCTCTTGTTCTACCAAGAGCGGCCTGCGATCTGCTTGTGGCTGGAGTCTGTGTTTTCCGGTCGGTCCGCACCTGTGCTGGTGTGAGATGCAGGCATCCTTCATTGCATAAGCGCCAGAATGATTACTACGCTTTCACTCCAGCAGCGAGCGTCGGTCCAGTTCGCAGCCTCCCCCGGCCGGGGGGGGGGGTTGCACTCTCACCCCTCCCACACTGTACACAACACAAAAGGCCAAGTGTGGCCGGGCGGCCCACCGCCAAACTCCCCCCTAATTATGCTATTCAGGCCCCATTGACGCCATGAATACTGGGCTGATGACTGAAACAATGACAGAGATTCTTGTGTCAATTATTGTTTGATTTTGTTGCCTCCCCCTCTCACGACCAGGTCTGGTCTGGGTTAGACAAGCTTCACCCCCCCCCCCCACTTTGTCACGACCGCTTTTCCAAAAGCCATGATGAATACAAGAGATCGTATCTGCCTACACAGTTCTATAGTTCTAAACATAATAATACAGTGGAATAAAAAAGCCTGTTGGGATTGTGTGAAGAGAAAACGAAATAGTGCAAGGTTGTCTGCTTTCTAAAGTAATTTTATATAGTCATGCGGTTCTTAATTTGTGGATCGTGAAACCTGTAAGGTCCGAAGACAACGTCCACTTCCTTGCATACAGTACCTCTCATTTCCCAAATGTCGTCCACATTTTAATTCCAGCATTTCTAAAATAATTAAGGAAATGGACATCGGAAAGAAATGGTTAGGAATTTTTTTGGATTTGGAGAAAACTTTTGATACGCATCATAAGATACTATTTCTAGAAAACTACATATAATAATAATAATAATAATAATAATAATAATAATAATAATAATTAGAGTTCTGGCTTATAAATAATTTCAATTATATTTAAAAACTGTGATAATAAATATTGGTTTATTTATTTACTTATTTAGCCATATTTATTTATTTATAATATGGCAAAGATGCAATTGAGTTAAGGACACATTTGCTACCATTTCAAATATTTATAGACTCCAAAAATGACACATATCAGGTTCAATAGCCACAAGGATAAACGCCAGTTGTACAGAAAAAGCTAACACGTGTAGTTCTATTTATTTTTATTGTTCTCCTGAAAAATAGCAATTTTGACAAGGGTTGTTTTTGTAATAATGTCTTCAATTGCAATAGGCAGTACAAATAATTGTTCATATCTTGAAAAAATTGGAGAAAAGTAAAAGGAAAAAAGAGCTAAATACAGTACTGAACATGCAGGATACAGGTATAAAAAAAAAAGAGAAAAAAAATGAAAAAAAAAACAGACAAATATAGATATAAATACAAAACACAGAAATACATATAAATGAAAAATACAGACAATAAATAGATAAATACAAATATTATAAATGAAATATGTAAAATATAATTATTGTTGAAATTTCGTCCGAATGTCACCATACGACGACCCCTCTAGTCTCCACATCACCATGGCAACCTTCTCTGGTAAGCTGAAGATCATGCAGATCCATTACTTGTAACGACATAACACATGTTCAGCTGTTGTCACAAAGTCAATGCACGGACTGCAGCAGCAACTGCACAGTAGGCCTATGCAAACACAATGTAGCCTACCTGCAAATCATTACCATACACATCTTACCCCTAAACACCCTATTTCTACAAAATCGATACTTAATTTCTGGACGCTCTGTATTATATGGAACTATACCCAAACACGAGCTTTGCTCATGCGTGTGTTCCCGATTCTGTATACCTTCTATGTAATCTATACTAATAATAAGTCTGTAGCCGAAATTTTTCTGGTAATTTTCGATGTTCCAAAAATAATTGGTCCTAACATATATAATTAACCACCCTGAAAACGAAAATCGCTTTTTTGAAATTTTTGTTTGTATGTCTGTCTGTATGTTTGTTACCTTTTCACGCGATAATGGCTGAACGGATTTCGATGAAAATTGAAATATAAATTAAGTTCGTTGTAACTTAGATTTTAGGCTATATGGCATTCAAAATACATTATTTAAAAGGGGTTATAAAGGGGCCTGATTTAAATAAATCGAAATATCTCGCTTATTATGATTTTTGTGAAAAATGTTACATAACAAAAGTTTCTTTAAAAATAATTTGCGATAAGTTTTATTCCTTAAAAAATGTTGATAGGACTGATATTTAATGAGATAAATGAGTTTTAAAATTAAAATAACTGCCATCTAAGGCCGTATAATGGAATAAAAAACAAATGACTTCGTATATAAGGGGCCTTGGACAGCAACAATCGAAAGCTATGAAAGATAGCCTACAGAGAATGTTTCTGTGTTTGTATGAAGTAATATCGGAAGCTAAATTAACCGATTTGTGTAATTAATCATTATTTCACCATTGGAAAGTGTAGTTTCTCTAGATGGACATAATGCTATAATGTTATTGCAGTAACTTCTGATATAATATAATATAATATATAATATAATATAATATAATATAATATAATATAATATAATATAATATAATATAATATAATATAATATATAATATAATATTACAGTAATATAATATGTAATATTATATAATATAATTTAAGTTATTTGAAGGGTTCAGAACCATAGTGGGCCAAACGCCATTTACTGAATACGTAGAAAAGAAGGGTTAAAATTAAGTTATTACCATAATTCAATGGAAACATATAGCAAGTAAAATAAAGTATAGACATTAAATCTAAATGATGTTAATGTTCATTAAACTATAGTTGCATGTAATAACAATTAAGAAACATGTTAAAGGAATTGTCATTGCACCGAATGAGTGTCTATGGACCGAAATGATCGCATTTCAATTATTTAAACACAATTTAAATTAAGTAACATATTAAACGATTTATCCTTCTATCAAACACGAATGTTCCTGGATCAAACGTCCTATTTTAATTATGTAATTATTTTATATTTATTTCTAACGGGTGCAGCGGAGCGCACGGGTACGGCTAGTTTAGTATAAATAATATCAGATATATAAAAGTATCCAATATGACGGTAACGGCCGTAGGCTTAAAGCAAATATCTTACTATAATAATAATACCGGACAGCTGTATACTAGCAGCGAAAAATCGCGGACCTGACATCTAGCGCAGAGGGATGGAATTACGTCCACATATACAAATATTAACATAGCGAGATTCGGACTATTGTTTAAAACGTGACTTATTAATGTGGAATAATATATGAAACACATAAGAAACGTTGAATAATATTTAATGTAAAATTATTACCTTATATCAGAGCTGCATATTATGAGAAATATTGCATACTTCATATTACGTTCCGTAATTAATTGTTACATATTTTTTCTTAGGTTTACCGAGACAACATCAATCTGATATTAGGAATGAATTTACAGTAATGTTTTATATACGCATTGCTGACAACTGCAAAGATAAAATTGATAGTAATCTGATGCTTGTAATAATTAGTAAAGGCATGTGGACAACAATAAAACTTAATTTGATAAAACCTTAAAATCCAATACATTTTAACTTCCATTTATTTATTAGGTCTAAATAAAAAAAAACTAATTTGTATTTTTCTATCAACACAAAGACGAAGGAATTAGGCCTACTAAAGAATGTTGTTGATTTACGTTTTATGAACTGTCGGAAATCGAAAGTACGATTTGGAGCAATTTGTAACGCTGCAATTGTCACAATTATAAACAGCACATATACACCCTGACATTTTAACACTAGTACTAATTCATAAAACTGTTAACTAGCCCAGCAACAATATACATTGCAGTTGATTACAGCTTGTTTCGCGAGTATCTCCATTCCGGCAGGTAGGTAGCAGCACCATCGTCGTTCGCACGTAAAACTGCTAGCTGTCCGGTATTATTATAGTAAGGTATTAAATTTGCTTAAAGTCTACCCGAAACAAGTTGTTAGTTTGCTCTGTCTTCACACCATTATAGTCGAACTGTGTTTGTGTACACCTATTCTTCTGAAGTACTTGGACGGATCCTGCGGACAGCACGCATGTGAATTATTACTTTAATAGTTCTGTTAGCTGTTTGCGCCACCATGTCTATCCAAAGTCTTTCTTTGTTTGACGTGCTTGTCTCTTTGAATTCCTAGGGATGGAAATTCCATTCATACTGACTACTCATAAGAACTGTATAAATTGAACTCTGCAAAATATGAAGCGATGTGTTTCACAGCAGCGGACTCCTTTCATTTGCTTTACTACATGCTGAACCTACACTTCGCCGTAAAACATGAAATCAAAAGATAGATATTTAAGAGTTCTAAGAATGTATTACAGACTTTATTCTTGGTTCTTATATATGCAACCGTCTTGAAACCATGATCACAAGAAAAAGTGTGTACTTTGTATTGCTTGAGCAATTTCTTTACGACGACTGTTACATTCGATGGGACAAAATTGCTTCAGACGTGAGGACTGCTGTAGTGTTTGTAATTTCGTTGCTAACGATGTTTTGAGAGTGTCTGAGTGATGCTATGTTGTTTCCTGTAGCAGTAACGTAATGAAAGCTCTTTCACAAAAATTAAAATTATGGTATATATTTTATAATTATCTAAATCCCGAAAAAGTCAAAGCTTGTGCCCCGGAGTGTTCTTCGAAAGGCTAAAGCAAAAATATACAAGTTAAACAAACTAATACTTACTTACTTACAAATGGCTTTTAAGGAACCCGAAGGTTCATTGCCGCCCTCACATAAGCCCGCCAGCGGTCCCTATCCTGTGCAAGATTAATCCAGTCTCTATCATCATATCCCACCTCCCTCAAATCCATTTTAATATTATCTTCCCATCTACGTCTCGGCCTCCCTAAAAGTCTTTTTCCCTCCGGTCTCCCAATTAACACTCTATATGCATTTCTGGATTCGCCCATACGTGCTATATGCCCTGCCCATCTCAAACATCTGGATTTAATGTTCCTAATTATGTCAGGTGAAGAATACAATGCGTGCAGTTATGTGTTGTGTAACTTTCTCCATTCTCCTGTAACTTCATCCCGCTTAGCCCCAAATATTTTCCTAAGCACCTTATTCTCAAGCACCCTTATCCTATGTTCCTCTCTCAAAACAAACTAATATAATATAAAAATATGAACACTGTATGTTACAAGAATGAACTAAGATTCATTATTATCAAATGCAAGTAATATTCTTATGAGGCCATTTTTATGCTGAAGTAAAGTTTACAAAATAATTTATACATCAAGGCTTGGAATTGTTCATGAGTGTAAGACATCTGCTGCTGTTACAATAATTCGAATAAATGTACAAGCAATGACCGGTCTCTCGAAGCAATAATTGGCTAATAAGCAAACATTCTCATGGGGGCAGATAAACAAGTTAAAGTTTTTTTCTTCCACCATGTTAATAATGTCAAAACAAGTGCTTATACAGATTTTGACCACTCGACCGCAATTACGAGGCCGTCCACAAAGTGATTTTCCCCGAGGACGTTTACAGAAAGAAAGCACAATTGCATGGAAAGATTTATTGAAACAGATACAGCAATTGTTGCGCTATTTTTCAACATACTCCCCACTGGAATTCAGACATTTGTTATACCATGGACATTTTTTGTATCCCTGTGTCGTGGAATTCGCCGCCTGAGATCGTAACCAGCGTGTGACAGACGTCTGCACCTCTCTGTTGATCCCGCGGTATGACAAATGTCTCAGTTCTGGTGGGGAATATGTTGAAAATAGCGCAACATTGCTGTCTCTGTTCCTATAAAGATTTCCATGAAATTGTCTGTAAACGACCTCAGGGAAAATCAATTTCTGGACGGCCTGTAAGTGCGGTCGAGTGGTCAGAATGTCTATACTTGTTTTTGACATTATTAACATGATGGAAGAAAATTAATTACCTTTTTTTCTGCCCCCATGAGAAAGCTTGCTTGTAAGTCCACATCGGATTTCGCCTTGGTTCACATGACTACCAAAAGGATTTCATTTTGCATCTGATTTACATCTTTGTTATATATTATAACACTTGATCTATAAACAGACGAAAAAACAACAAAGAAACAAACAAAACAAAGTCAAATCAGAACGGAGACGTGCATAAGACATTCATTCATTTGTGAACCTATGCTGTCACTGAATCAACCGAAGTCTTCCGAAGGGTTTGCACCCAGTCATTTCTTTCGTCTCAAACTGTACACTTTATTTTAAAAATCAAAATAACTAATTAAGGTTAGGAAAGGATAATTATGAGTAAAAGAATTGTAGGCCAATAATTCTGTGCAGAAATTAGAGCTATGCCTCAGACCAGGTTGAATATTACATTTAGGTTCGATTAGTGGGAGAGAAATAGGCCTATTGTTGCCATTATTATTCCCTGTCAGCTAAGTGGCACATGCTTGGAGGACAGTGTCTTTTTAATCGGCCTATTGTCATTATTATTCCCTGTCAGCTGAGTGGCACATGCTTGGAGGACAGTGTCTTTTTAATCGACCTATTGTTGTCATTATTATTCCCTGTCAGCTGAGTGGCACATGCTTGGAGGACAGTGTCTTTTTAATCGGCCTATTGTTGTCATTATTATTCCCCGTCAGCTGAGTGGCACATGCTTGGAGGACAGTGTCTTTTTAATCGGCCTATTGTTGCCATTATTATTCCGTGCCAGCTGAGTGGCACATGCTTGGAGGACAGTGTCTTTTTAATCGGCCTATTGTTGTCATTATTATTCCCTGTCAGCTGAGTGGCACATGCTTGGAGGACAGTGTCTTTTTAATCGGCCTATTGTTGTCATTATTATTCCCCGTCAGCTGAGTGGCACATGCTTGGAGGACAGTGTCTTTTTAATCGGCCTATTGTTGCCATTATTATTCCGTGCCAGCTGAGTGGCACATGCTTGGAGGACAGTGTCTTTCTAATCGGCCTCAAAGCCCTTCAAGAAGTTTGTTAGTTTCGTGCAGGATTACTACGTCACTCGTTTGATTGACACTGTTCGCACCAAATAAGTTGAGGCATATTTTTTATTATTGCCATCTTCATAATTGGTATTGTTGCACATAGGCTCTTTCGTAAACGTTTTGTTGGCGTACAGATAGTTCCTGCCGGTTATGCTGCTCTGTGCAGCGTGGCTAGGAAGTGCAATTGCGACAACCTGTGTGTCTTTATGTGCACAACAATAGGCAATATGTTGGATGTTTAGTTGGTGTCGGCAGCAGTTCCAAACTGGATTTGAGGGCCTCCCCCCGCTGCCCTCCCTACCCGCACTCTATAAACCAGCATTTCTTTAATGAGGCTACAATAGGGCTAATTGTGGAAAGGCGTGGTTTGGATAGCCAACCCTTCCCTTCCCATAACCATATATTGAGCCGGTTTGATCTGTTACGCTGGTCTGGTCTTTCCGATCTTATCGAAAGATAGCGAGCTGTAAATCAGCCAGAATGGCACAATGCCGCGGATGAGTGATCACAGTGACATTCATCCCGCAGTGATAAATCAAACTTCGCACAGAGCAGTGAATTAAATTAAGATTAATAATTGTCGGATTCTGTTTGTATGATGAGACGTTTCCTCGACTCTTTGTTTACTGACTGGAGAGTGTGTAAGACTCATTTGACTCATGTTCTTGGTTCATGCAAGGCTTTTATGCCGAGACGTTTTCTAAAGAATATAAACCACTTCTTTTTATCACATCACAGGAATATTAATACGTGTACGAAGCTTAAAGGAAAATAAAATCAATTCCGCTTTGTTAAAGATCCGAAACATTGTACTCTCACCATATCAACATTGAAAATTATACCGGGTGAGCACAAAACAATTTAACATTTTTAAAATGATGCACAAATCACATGGTGCTGAATTTAAGAACTTAAGCCACCACCAGTCGTTCAAGTGATTGTTGCTGAACTTCACCAAAGAAGAGTTGAGGTGGCCCGGGTTCGAATCCCGGGCGGGGAAAGTTACCTGGTTGATGTTTTTTCCGGGGTTTTCCCTCAACCCAATACGAGCAAATGCTGGGTAACTTTCGGTGCTGGACCCCGGACTCATTTCACCGGCATTATCACCTTCATTTCATTCAGACGCTAAATAACCTACATGTTGGTACAGCGTCGTAAAATAACCGAATAAAATAAAATAAAAAAAGAAGAGTTGTTTTTGGAATTAGACTTTTGGGTAGCACCATGTCCTGGAACTTGACGTTTCCAACGTTTTGAAACTACATACAGGTTCCACCATCAGAGGTCACCTACTCCGTTGCGCTTGTTAAGCCGGGCTAATTTGGACTGAGCACGGATTCTGATTGGCTATTGTTTATATAGGAAACTAATTGTTGCAGTCAAATGAAAACATGAAATATATTATAATACAAGAGTATGTGAAACAACTATAAACAGTTGATTAGGAATTAATAAAACTAATTATTTATTAATACCAGTAGCACACAGGAGAAAAATCTGGGCAATTGTTACAAAAAGAGTAATAGTCAATATGATTTGTGTAGTATATGTTCATTATAAGGGATCTACCCTCACATTCTCCCCTGCGTCAGAAATATGACAGCAGTGTATAACATTTGAAATTGCAGCACTGTTCAGGTTGGTTTCCAAGTGGTGTATAAACTGTTAGATCTTTTTTGACATTTAGGGTCGCAGGTTAGCTAGAAGCAAAGTTAAATGAAGAGAAGCAATCTCTCGTCTAGATTATTGCTACCATGACACGTGCGATAGTAGAAACTTAATGCTTGGAAGTTTCCGCGCATGTGCAGCTTGCATCCATGGCACATCGCACTTACAGTTTCCTTGTGCACGTACATGTCGCAGTGGTGTTCCTCTATATTCCACTCTCTCCAGGGCATAGTGTTGCAATGAGAGCTGCAGAATAGAGCATTCGTCAAAGCCTAGCATCCGACCGAATGGTCGACCTTCAACCAGTTGTCCTAGACAGAACACTGACATTTTCTAATTTACACAAACGGAGTAACAATTGTAGGAAATTTACTATTTACAAATTAAAAAATGTATTTGCTTCATATAGGCCTACAATTGATTGGACACTCCATTACACTAATACAGTGATGTGAAAGCAAGCGCATTTTTCTGACCTCGACGTCGTGCGCGGGCATCAAGGGCTAGGAATGGAAGGAGGAATAAGCAGCCTGCTGGATTAATAAAACAGTGGTGCACAAACTTCAAACGGAACGTGAAATTTTATGTCGTTATTTTTATATGGCGTCTTTCTGTTTGATATTATCTATATTGTATGTAAAACAAAAGTATTTACACCAATTTCTTAATATTGCACTTGTGTTTTAAACGTTAATAACATAATAAAGAGTTATGAAAGAATATTCACATAAATTTCATAGTACCTACAACTATACTGTACTAGGTGAATGAAACACATCATTCATTAAGAAAGCAATATCCCAAAAAAAGAGATTGAGTATGACATGATAAGCTGGAATTGATCTTGATGGTATCTTTTGCTTTATAAAAGTAATCGATGAACTAATCAAAACAATATACTAATACAAAGCAAAGTTACCTAGGTGCTGTATATGTTTTAAGTGTAACTAATATTCCATAACAAAACTCTTATCGCATTATGCTTTTAAGGTGATATTGGTGAGCAACTTCCTATCTTCAAATATTAAATTATTTTCTCCAAATCTGCTGAAGCTATAGAGCTGACGTTTTTACAACATAATGGGCACATGTCTTTTGCTTATGATGTGATAGTAGTTGCTTTGTTAATTCATTTCCTTACAAACATTAATTTTCCATGCGAATATTTTCAAAATTTGTAATATACTATCTTCAGTAATACGTATTTACAGTATATTAGATTTACGAAAACATTATTTCAGAACCTGTAAGATTACTAAATAAATAGGCCTATGTCTGAAAATTTCAGTTTTCTATAAAAAAAAAGTTGAAAAAATATTCTTTTGAATAAAAAAAAACAAACTTGTGAAAAATGAGCATTAAAATTAAAACTTACATTCTTATAATGCACTTATACTTCTCAGGCAAATCTAAAAATTAACATGGATACAGTTTTAATAAGTTCTCTTCCCTTTAGGCTATCTATTGAATCAGTGCTGGCCATCCCTGAATATAGCTCGACCAAGCGGCATATACCACCTCTTTCTTCTGTCTCTTTCCTTTCCGCTGTAAAGCGCTCAGGCTCTCCTGGGCTCTAAAGCGCGTGTTTGCTCCTGTGGGCATCAATTGACATGTCTGCACTAATATATAGGCCTAGATATGAGAAAATGGGCACCGATAGCAACAGTTTTTAACATTGACACTTTGTAATTATGTATATTAGTATATATATTTGCTCATGTAATCTTTTGCACACATTATAGGAATGTCTAATGTCACTTAGAATACTTATGCAATTTTTCGTATGATATCTGTAAACTATGTTGTTTTTTGGTAAAAATATCTAATGCTTTCCATGTTTTGCTGTTGACAATACTGATTGTAATATCTGGAGGAATGAATCAGTTTATGAATGAATGAATGAACCAGTCAGTGAATCAATGAATCAGTCAATGGATCAATCAATGAATCCATGGATGAATGAAATAATGAATCGATGAATGGATGGATGGATCGATGGATGGATGATTGATTGAAGTGAGAGAGGAAGAATTGTCAATTAAATGGCAGGCTTACATGAAAATAATCGCGTCCTTGCAAGGGCTCTTGGGACTCCTGCATGGCTCAATGTGGTCTGTCTTCGCCGTCCACCACAAAGAGCGAGAAACAACTGGAATATTCGTTAAACCGAACCTGTGACACTCCGCGAGACGGAAGAGCTTTGCATACTGACTACAGTGCCAGGCGTTCAATGGTAATATGTAATTTCTATTTTTCTTAACCGGTTGTGCACGACTCTAGTTGCAAGTGCCTCATGGAAGACGTCGCACTAAAGCTAATGAAAGCAGCTAGGAATGCATTACATTGCACATTTCTGTCACACATCCATAAATATTTTTTTTCTGCTTTGTTATTTCGCAGATATGTTTGTTATTACATCTGAAGGTAGTATGTTCAAACCCGCCGACGTCGAACTTTTATTATGATATAAACCAGGCCTGCACAAGGTTTGCGCTCTCCGAGCCGGCTCACAGCTCATGAGCGGAATGCAGATATTAGCTGCGCTCTGTATAAGGTGGACTGGAAGGAGTGGATCTCGTACAAAATAAACACAAAAGGAAATACTATTACGAGTGTTTATGAAATGAATTCCCGTTCAGTGTTTACAAAACTATCTTGGACTATTATTAATTAAAAAATAAATATTTATTTTACAGAAATAATAGAAATTCTATAGCTACTTAAATGTACAATATCATTTTGTTATATTTGTATTTATCAGTACATCAAAACGAGGTTTTATGCTGTTGGCAGCTGAAAGGAACAGTAGCCTACTGATCGTAATGAAACATCAGTTACAGATGTTCGATGTCTGCCTTTATTAAAGTTGATTATAGAAAACAGTTGCTCACAAATATAAATGTTGAGCCAAACATAGCAATCATTTTCACAGCCAGCCTGTGTAGTCGTGGATATTATTGCTGATGTTTAGTCTTGTAAAACTCAACCAGGCTAGTAGTATTATTCAAATGATCTTTAGCCCTTAGGTCACATTGAAGATCAATAAGTTCGAGCTGTAAATCGTTAAATGTTAAATGTTATGTTCCGTCTTTTAGATTCCTCCATACTGTATGTAGCAGGAGGTAAGCAACGTGAAACAGTTACTGAGAATAGGCCTACACACTGCACTCCACTAGATAGCTGAGTGGTCGTTTCCCTCTCCTCTACCCATAGCAAGTCTATGTCATTCTGACGTATCTTCCTCTCCGATTCGGCGAGCGGTAAACACAGCTCTCCCGCTCCGAAGGAGCGCGCGCGCTCGTTGAGCGCTGTTTGCACAGCTTGATATAAATGCTAGTGTGATTTTCCTTGAAGTCTGCGATACGCTTTGTCGACTGAAAAGAACACAACACTTCTCACATCACTTTCGTAGTCAATGCAGTGTCCTATGTTGTCTCACGAGGGGCCCCAGATCACGAAAGTCTTGTATATAGGTCAATCGGATTTGCAAGCAGGACGGACACACTAGACTACAGTTAAGCAGGACTGCGAATTAGTTGCCATCTGCAAAGAAAAGGGCCGTGCCGGCTCACAATGCAGGCTGCGAACAAACCGGAATAATATATTCCCTCCTCACTTCAAAAGCGATCTCCTCTCGATCCTCACATTGAACGTCATCCCTGGATTTAACTCGCTCATATTCAAAAGAAGGGAAAATGGAGGCCTTAAGTCTAGCTGATGGGACAGCGCCTGCCCGCCCGCCACCCGCCCTGCATGCAATGGTTTTCTGATCTACACTGCAAATTCCAGAGCAGCAGTATTGGTAATGAGAGATCTGCTTCCTTCTGTTCCTGCACGCTCTCAATTATTTTTTTATTCTTTCTCCCATATTTTGTCTCATTTTTTCTACTTCCTTTTCTTCCTCTTTTCCTTCGGATTTTTCCTGTCATTTTGTGTCATTTTTTCTACTTCTTTTCTTCCTCTTTTCCTTCGGTTTTTTCCTCTCATTTTGTGTCATTTTTTCTACTTCTTTTCTTCCTCTTTTCCTTCGGTTTTTTCCTCCCATTTTGTGTCATTTTTCTACTTCTTTTCCTTCGTTTTTTTCCTCTCATTTTGTCTCATTTTTTCTATTTCCTTTTCTTCCTCTTTTCCTTCGGTTTTTTCCTCTCATTTTGTCTCATTTTTTCTACTTCTTTTCTTCCTCTTTTCCTTCGGTTTCTTCCTCTCATTTTGTCTCATTTTTTCTACTTCTTTTTTCTTCTTTTCCTTCGGTTTTTCCTCTCATTTTGTCTCATTTTTCCTACTTCTTTTCTTCTCTTTTCCTTCGGTTTTTTCCTCTCATTTTGTCTCATTTTTTCTACTTCTTTTCTTCCTCTTTTCCTTCGGTTTTTTCCTCCCATTTTGTCTCATTTTTCTACTTCTTTTCTTCCTCTTTTCTTTCGGTTTTTCCTTTCATTTTGTCTAATTTTTTCTACTTCTTTTCTTCCTCTTTTCCTTCGGTATTTTCCTCTCATTTTGTCTCATTTTTTCTACTTCTTTTCTTCCTCTTTTCTTTCGGTTTTTCCTCTCATTTTGTCTCATTTTTTCTAAGTATTTTCTTCCTCTTTTCTTTCGGTTCTTTCCTTTCATTTTGTCTCATTTTTCTACTTATTTTCTTCCTCTTTTCCTTCGGTTTTTTCCTCTCATTTTGTCTCATTTTTCCTACTTCTTTTCTTCCTCTTTTCCTTCGTTTTGTCCTCTCATTTCCCTCTTTGCCTCCCACTTTCTTCCTTCTGTCTGCCTGGTTGCCTTCCTTTGTGTAGGCCTACATGTATGTAATGCAAGTGTGTGCCTATAGTATATAAGCTTATGTGTGTATGGTCAATAGATCTATCGCTAGTTGATAGTGCGTCGTTAAATATGCGACTTTAATAATTGCAGTCGTAATGTTTTGCTCCATAATTGCACCAAGTAGGCCTGTAGTTGGACTTGTAAAGAGAAAAATTAGTGTGATGCTGCAAAGAAGTCGGTCGAAAAAGCCATTTTGGGCATACCGCCTATCTGCTTACAGCGCTTTTTTTCTCTTAAACTTTTGGACGGATATTGTTCATATTGAGCAGGGACATAGGCTATCTACGAGTCGATTGAATCAGGAATGTTGAACGTGAGATATAATTATTCTAGTCTGAATTTGACGCACCTGTGGTTGAAGACATCACAAAATGGCAGTTTACTAGAAGTCTTGTGGACACTTATTTTCCTGAATTTTGTTCCTTACATAAGACGAGAGATAAATTTTTTACTTGGTTATTTAATGACGATGTATCAACTACTAGGTTATTTATTGTCGATGGGATTGGTGATGATGATTTGATATTTGGCGAGATGAGGCCGAGGATTCGCGATAAATTACCTGACATTTGACTTACGGTTGGGGAATACGTCGGAAAAACCCAACCAGCCCAAGCCCAGGCTAATACTTAACCTTGTAGCCTCCTGGAACAAAGTACGGTCCTTAGTTGTGATAATAATAAAAATAACTGTATTTACCGACGTTTGTTTTTTTTCGATCTGACACGGGGTTGTCATAGTGAGACTCCATTGAGGTGTTGTCAGCACTGCTCCAGGCACTGTACAGCGCACATTTCACAGGCAGCTATCGAACCCACGACCTTGTTAAAAGTGGATTAATCTGAACGTTGGGTAGTTTAACAGTGTAGAGCGCTTCCATTTCTTGGAACCGAGATACGAGCTCGATGTCTGGCGCATCATCTTGAGGGTCGGATCGCAGTACTTGATCCCCTCTATTCCATATTCTATGGCCTTATGAACCACGTGAAAATTGCACAAGAGAATGCCTTCTTTCTTTCGCGGCAGTTCCATGAATCCAGATCATAGAAGCAAGCAATTTCCGAGCTGCCACATTTCCCTTCTTTCTCGTTTTCCTCTTCCACAAAGGAAATTTCTGATGGAGAATAAAGAACAGCATAATTAGCTTCCCGATTATCACACAAAATAAAAAGGGGATCCTGCTAAGGGGCAATAAGAGTTTCCTTGTGTAGCGGTTTGAGTCGAATGCAGGTATCCGCGACGCTCTGTGCGATGGGTTGTTCTTCTACGACTTTCATCCCCCAACAGAATCGACACCTTGACACTAGTCGGCAATGTTGTTGTGTCAGCACTAACATTAAGTTCAGTTAGTCCACACCTGTGGAGTAACGGTCAGCGCGTCTGGCCGCGAAACCAGGTGGCTCGGGTTCGATTCCCGGTCGGGGCAAGTTACCTGGTTGAGGTTTTTTCCGGGGTTTTCCCTCAACCCAATATGAGCAAATGCTGGGTAACTTTCGGTGCTGGACCCCGGACTCATTTCACCGGCATTATCACCTTCATATTATTCAGACGCTAAATAACCTAAGATGTTGATAAAGCGTCGTAAAATAACCTACCAAAAAAAAAAGTTCAGTTAAAGAAGATGTTAAAGTTCTTCTGGTAGAATTAAATACTCTCACTTTGAGGAAAGAACAGAGGTTAATGGTGTTCGAGAATAAGGTGCTTAGGAAAATATTTGGGGCTAAGATGGATGAATGGCAAAGGAAGCTTTTAATAGAAAAAGGAGGATCTTCTGTGGACCTCTGGAAAAAGAACTAAGGAAGAAACTAGTGAAGTGCTTCGTGTGGAGTGCAATATTGTATGGGGTAGAAACATGGACATCAAGACGAAGTGAGGAGAAATGACTAGAAGCGTTTGAAATGTGAACATGGAGAGGGATGGAGCGTGTGAAGTGAAGAAACAGAATAAGAAACGAAACTGTGTTGGAAAGAGTGGGTGAAGAGAGAATGATGCTGAAACTGATCAAGGAAGAGGAAAAGGAATTGGTTGGATCACTGGCTGAGAAGAAACTGTCTTTTTGAAGGATGCAATGGAAGGAATGGTGAACGGGAGAAGAGTTCAAGGCAGAAGAAGATATCAGATGATAGACGACATTAAGATATATGGATCATGTGCGGAGACTAAGAGGAAGACAGAAAATAGGAAAGACTGGGGAATACCGGGTTTGCATTGAAAGACCTGCCCTCGGGCAGAACACTATAAATTAATGAAAGAGGGATGAAGTTACAGGAGAATGGAGAAAGTTATACAACGCAGAACTGCACGCATTGTGTTTTTTTACCTGACATAATTAGGAGCACTAAATAATCCAAACGTTTGAGATGGGCAGGGCATGTAGCACGTATGGGTGAAATGCGTATAGAGTGTTAGAGTGAGGGAAGAAAACCTTTGGGAAGGCCTTGCACAGGATAGGGACTGATGGCGGGCTTATGTGAGGGCGGCAATGAACCTCCGGGTTCCTTAATAGTAATATGCGTTACAAGAGCGGTATGTTGAAGTTTTCATGTTCGAGGAAAAGTTTGAAAAAACGAAACGTAGTTGCGCTTTTTTAATTTCCGAGAATTGAAAGAAAACATACCGCTCGTGTATCGTACATTATTTTGTGCGAAGATCGTTTATTACATACCTGAAAAAGGAATTTCTAATTAGTTGCAATGAAATCTCCATCTTGGTTTCTGTTCAATGACGGAAAATTTGCAAAACAAAAACATCTATCTTCAACATTGTTGCTTTAAAATGTTTTCTGTGTTTACTATACTCCAGCAGGCCGTGATATACGTCTGTCTTTTTTTCCCCCCAGTCTATGATGAGTCTGGAATCTTGTTGGATTTTTTCACGGCTTCGTTAATGTTACTTGCATCACGAATGCAGTAACTTTAGTGGACTTGCAGAGTTTACTTAATCTT